>NW_020824943.1:0-167801 GCF_003285875.2 Drosophila novamexicana | reverse complement strand
CTTGATAAACAAAAGGTTTTTTTATAAAACAACTTAATTTTCGACCGATCGTTCCTATGGTAGCTATATGATATAGTGGTCCGATCTTAATAGGATTTTGCTCCTTATATATATGAGGAGCTTAGTAAACCTAATAACTGCCGAGTTTGGTCAAGATATCTTGATAGACAAAATGTTTTTCATACAAAAACTTAATTTTCGGCCGATCGTTCCTTTGGCAGCTATATGATATAGTGGTCCTATCCAGCTGGTTTTAACATATGTGCTGCGTGCAGCAGAAAGAGAGAGTTCTGCAAAGTTTCATTAATATAACTTTAAAACTGAGGGACTAGTTCGGATAGAAACAGACAGACGGACGGACGGACATGGCTATATCGACTAGGCTGTTGATACTGATCAAGAATATATATACTTTATGGGGTCGGAGATGTCTCCTTCTATGCGTTATACATTTCACGACAAAATTATAATACTCTCTGCAAGGGTATAAAAACAACATTTTTTCATACATCAACTTATTTATCGACCTATACGCAGCTATATGATATAGTGGTCCGATCTTAATAGGATTTTGCATATATATGAGGAGCTTAATTCAACTAATAACTGCCGAGTTTGGTCATGATATATTGATAAACAAAATGTTTTTTCATGCAAAAACTTAATGTTCGACTGATCCTTCCTATGGCACCTGTATTAAATAGTGGTCCGATCTTAATAAGATTTCGCATATATATGAGGAGCTTAATTCAACTAATAACTGCCGAGTTTGGTCATGATATATTGATAAACAAATTGTTTTTTCATACAAAAGCTTAATTTTCGACCGATCATTCCTATGGCCCACTATGATATAGTGGTCCGATCTTAATAGGATTTTGCAACGCGCTTAGTAAAACTAATAAATTCCGAGCTTGGTCAAGATATCTTGAGCGAGAAAGAAAGGTTCGGCATGCCGAAGATCGAATACCCTTGCAGACCCAACCTTTTCATAAATCTTATGAGTGATTTGCCCGTATCTAAGAAGCACAGGTAAATAGTTAATGCCGCGCTTGGGCAAGATATCTTGAAAAAAAAAAAATAAATTTTTAATCAAAAACCTAGTTTTCTACCGATTGTTCATGTGGCAGTTATATGATATAGTGTACCGATCTTAATAGGATATTGCCTATATATGAGAAGTATGGTAAAACCAAAAAAACACCGAGTTTGGTCAAGATATCTTGAAAAACCAAATGTTATTCATACAAAAGGTATGGCAGCTATTTGATATAGTGGTCCGATCTTAATAGGATATTGCCTATATATGAGAAGTATGGTAAAACTAAAAAAAACCGAGTTTGGTCAAGATATCTTGAAAAACCAAATGTTTTTCATACAATAGCTTAATTTTCAACCGATCATTCCTATTGCGGCTATATGATATAGTGGTCCGATCTTAATAGGTTTTCGCATATATATGAGGAGCTTAGTAAAGCTAATAATTGCCGAGTTTGGTCAAGATATCTTCATAAACAAAATGTTTTTTCATACAAAAACTTAATTTTCGACCCATCGTTCCATGGCAACTATATGACATAGTGGTCCAATCTTGATAAAATTTTACAAAGCGCTTAGTGAAACTAATAAATGCCGACTTTGGTCAAGATATCTTGATAAACAATAGGTTCTTTTATACAAAAACATTATTTTCGACCGATCGTTCCCATGGCAGCTATATGATATAGTGGTCCGATCCAGCTGGTTTTGACATATGTGCTGCGTGAAACAGAGAGAGGGAGTCCTGCAAAGATAGCAGGATAGCTATCATTAAGATAGCTTTTAAACTGTGGGACTAGTTCGGATGGATACAGACAGACGGACAGACGGTCAGACGGACAGACGGACAGACGGACATGGCTATATCGACTCGGCTGTTGATACTGATCAAGAATATATATATACTTTATGGGGTCGGAGATGTCTCCTTCTATGCGTTACACATATCACGACAAAATAATAATATTCTCTGCAAGGGTATAAAACGGTTTTTAATCAAAAACTTACTTTTAGACCGATCGTTCCTGTGGCAGCTATATGATATAGTGGTCCGATCTTAATAGGATTTTGCCTATATATGAGGAGCTTAGTAATAGTAATTATTACCGAGTTTGGTCAAGATATCTTGATAAACAAAAGGTTTTTTATAAAACAACTTAATTTTCGACCGATCGTTCCTATGGTAGCTATATGATATAGTGGTCCGATCTTAATAGGATTTTGCATATACATGAGGAGCTTAGTAAAACTAATAATTGCCGAGTTTTTTTTTTTTTTTTTCTTTTTTTGTATTTATTTTTTTGTTTATTAATGGTCGACAAAACGAGTGTCTGCCTCATTATTCAATAGATTATACAATAGAATTTTATGCTAAAAGCCTAGTTAAAGGATACAATTTTCTAAATAGCATCACCGACCGATGGAGGTGTTTTATTTGCCAGTCCGGCCAGCTGTGCCCCTTTTCACAGCTAATTTTGTCAGTAACGCTATTAAAGCCTACATCTAAGCAGAATGTTGTAAGTAGGAAAAAAGTGTTCACAAGTAACATTAAAATAATCTTAATTTGCTATATTAATAAGGAAAATACAATAAATAGGAAAAATGAAAGTAAGATGATTGTTAATAAAGTAAAGCAATGTAAGTTAGATAAAGAGTGTTAAGTAGATAGGACAGAGAGAAAAGTAATGGGAAATCACCGACCCGGTGGGGGAAAATTTTTCAGCCTGTCCGGCAAGCTATGCCCCTGCTCATAGCTGGGAATGGTCAGCGACTTCCCGAAGGTATCCTGAAAGCAACGATTTTATTAGGGGTAGAGACAGTTCGGTAGAGAAAACGTGATGCAAACTATTATAATTTTTACATAGCACGCGAAAAAGATTGTGCATAGCGTAGTCTGTTGTGCACGTAGATAGTAAAAAGGGGCGATAATTTCTGGTTGGTCTAGCCGGAACAGAGAATTGAAGACGTCCTAGCAGAAAAGGAGAATCTATGTCGCCAATAATCAACTTATGTAGAAGGACAACACCGAGAATTGTGCTACGGTTGGTTAACGACGGAAGGTGGAGAAGAAGCAGTCTGCTGGAGTAGGACGGCAACCGAAGATTAGGGTCCCAATTTAAACCTCGTAAGGCAAAAAGCAGAAATTGTTTCTGAACAGATTCAATACGATCCTGGCTGTTGTTATACTGTGGAGACCAGATGCAAGAGCAGTATTCAAGGATAGGGCGAACAAGAGAGATGTACAGAAGTTTTGTTATAAAAGGATCGTTAAACTCTTTAGACCATCGTTTAATGAATCCAAGTACACCTTTTGCCTCATTAACGATGGTATCTATGTGAAGATTGAAACAGAGTTTAGAATCAAAAATTACGCCTGGATCCTTAACTGTTAGTATACGTTACAAAGGGAATTTGTCGATTGTATAACTGACAAGATAAGGTGTAGTACGATTAAAAGTCATAAACATACACTTTGAACAATTTAGATGCAATTGATTGGCCGAACACCATAGTTGCATATCGTTCAAATCGTCTTGTAGACGAGAATGATGTAGGGGATTAGTGTATGATAGAAAAAGTTTGACATCGTCCGCATACATAAGTACACGGGCATGTGATATAACAGAGGGGAGATCATTTATAAAAAGAGTAAAGAGTAAAGGTCCAAGATGACTACCATGAGGAACACCAGAAGTAAAGTGAACCCTTTTAGAGGTGGTCAGCCTCACCATTACTCTTTGGGTCCTACCTTTTAAATAAGAATTAATCCAAAGCAGAAGAGACAGGGGGAAACCTATTCGGTCAAGTTTAAAAAGTAATATGTCATGGTGCACAGAGTCAAACGCCTTACTGAAGTCAGTGTAAATGACATCAGTTTGCATTTTCGAAAGGAAAGCATCGTTTACCAAGGAAGTAAACTCAAGCAGATTGGTCGTAGTTGACCGATTCTTTACGAATCCATGTTGAACAGGGGAAACAACTGATTTGCAGAAATGCTGCAAATTCGAAGTGATTATTTTTTCAAATAATTTAGGAATAGCGGACAGTTTTGCAATGCCCCTGTAATTTCGTATATCAGACTTCCCACCTTTCTTGTGAAGAGGAATGATATAAGATTCTTTCCAAAGAGATGGAAAGACAGAAGTTTCAAGGGATAGATTAAAAAGCTTTAGCAATGGATAAAGAAGGGAAGAACTACACTCCTTGAGTAGACAACAAGGAATATTGTCCGGCCCAGGAGAGTAAGAAGACTTTAAAGAGTTTATAGCTAATAGGAGAGAGGAGTGTGAAATAATTAGAGGAGGTATATAACTTGCGGAAGAAATAGTATAAGGGTAAGCATTAGTATTAGGACAAACTGAAGAGTAAGTTGATTGGAAAAAATTAGCAAAGAGGTTAGCAGAATCAGTGTCATTGCTAGCTCTATCCAAGCCAAGAAAAAAAGAAGATGGCAAACTTGAAGATTTACGCTTCAAGTTTACAAAATTATAAAACTGTCTCGGATTTCGGGCAAATTGCCTTTTACAACGTGTTAGATAATTTTCATAGCATTGAGAATTAAGAAGAAACAAGTTCGACTTGGCTATGGAATATTTAGCCAAGTCTGTCCACGAACCAGACTTTTTAAACTTTTTAAAATATTTTGATTTTACATATTTTAGATGTGATAATCTGGTAGTAAACCAGGGTGGTTTTGAAAAAGTAGTCGAAGGAATTGACTTAGGAATACACACATCTAAGAGGGAGATTAGGGTGATGTAAAAAAAATTAATGGCTGTATTCATATCAACTGAGTCATATAAGAAAGACCAATCGGTTGAATAAATAAGCTGATTCAGCAAAGAATAATTTCCTTTGCGAAAGCAATAGCGGGGCTTATTGGCTGATGAGCACGAAATGAAAGGATTACAATTTAGCATTGCAATCTCTAAAGTTGGATGATAGACATCCTCAGGAAGAGATAAAGGAGGGGACCTAGACACATTAGAAATAAGGTAGTCGTTAACAAATACAAGGTCAAGTGTTCTAATCAAATGATTAGAAATTGAATTGATTTGAAACAATGAAAGATCAAGCATGCAGTCTATAAAATCGTGCTGTGCTGAGGGCACTAGATAATTTTTGGCAGTAAATAATGACCAAGAGATGTTGGGCAAATTAAAATCACCCAACACCATAAATAGGTCATTATCACGCACGTGTGAAGAAACTTCTTTAATACAAGTAATATGTTTCATATAAACTTGAATATCAGAAGAAGGTGGGACATAAGAGCATGTTACATAGACATTCCGTGTAGGAAAAGACACTTAACTGAGGCAATCTCAGCGTCAGTAGGCGTACTAAAACAGAAAAGTTCAGACTGGAGAGTGGCTTTAACGGCAATTAACACCCCACCACCTCGAGTCGGCCGATCATTTCTATACAAAATAAAGTTATTTGATAAAATCTCAAAATCAGATATGGTTGAGTTCAACCATGTTTCTGAAAATGCTATTATATCCGAATTGAAGGAAGTGCTGGCCATGAAAAGATTTTTAAGTTTTGAAATGAGACCTCTAACATTCTGATAATGAATAAAGATTTGGTCAGAAGATGAAGCTAGTTTTTTGGGGCAGAACTGGTACCCTGTATTGAAGGGACTGGAAGGGTGACAGGGTGGTTACGCTTTTTAGGCTTGAACTCGTGAACAATCATGTGTGGAGGCCAAAATTTGGGATCACAAATGATTGGGAACATATCATGTGAAACATTTATTTTGAATGATGATATTTCACGAGGGGTGGAGAAATTAAATTTGGTTATTGACACGCTAGCAGAAGATTTGCTAGCAATATAGGCTGCCAATGACTCAGAAGTGGTGTCCGACGAAAGTCGAGACACAAAGACTTGCCTACAAGGGGCAACTACCGTTAAAGTAGGCGCTGATGGGGCTGTAGGTAATACAGGAGTTGGGGGAGCTAACGAGGCACAATGATTGTTTTTAACAATCTGGGCAAGATTGCGCGCAGGTCTACCTTTGCGGCCAGGAGCTGATGGGGCTGAGGCAGTTTGATTAATTGGGACGGGATCAGGTACGGGCTCTACTGGGACTAGTACAGGGGTTGTAACAGGGGTAATTGGACAGTCGCTTGGAGAAGGCGATAAAGACAACATAGGAGATACCTCCAAGTTGCTAGGAAGGGACAAGAAAGTAGTAGGTGTCTGAACAGACGTAGAGGGCAATTGCAAAAGTTGAGGCTCCAACCGGCGATTGGTTGGGGACTCAAATTTATATTTGCCAAGCAACTCGAAACTCGAGTCAAAATTACTCGAGAGCTGCTTAGCCATATTATTTAATTTTAAGATTGACTTCTCACAGAATTATACATTCTAGAGATATCAATTTGCTTGTCGATGCATTCTGGGCACGACCAATGCAAGCCACCACAGCCCTTCTTGGCAATAGCAGCGATCTTGTCGCAATCTCGCCCAATGAGACCTGCACATTTAGCATGCATCATATTCTCACACAGCCAGCAATTAACAAATTGCGGGAGTGCAGAATCATCAGCCTGCTTGAACGTGCACGGTTTCTTACAGCACAACAACGAATTTGGTGAAGATATTTTGATAAACAAATTGTTTTTTCAAACAAAAGCTTAATTTTCGACCGATCATTCCTATGGCAGCTATATGATATAGTGGTCCGATCTTAATAGGATTTTGCAAAGCGCTTAGTAAAACTAATAAATGCCGAGTTTGGTCAAGATATCTTGAGCGAGAAAGAAAGGCTATCTTCGGCATGCCGAAGATGTAATACCTTTGCAGCCCCAACCTTTTCATAAATCTTATAAGTGATCTGCCCGTATCTAAGAAACACAGGTAAATAGTTAATGCCGCGCTTGGGCAAGTTATCTTGAAAAAAAAAAAACAAATTGTTAATCACAAACCTAGTTTTCTACCGATTGTTCATGTGGCAGCTATATGATATAGTGTACCGATCTTAATAGGATATTGCCTATATATGAGAAGTATGGTAAAACTAAAAAACCCGAGTTTGGTCAAGATATTTTGATAAACAAAATGTTTTTTCATACAAAAGCTTATTTTCGACCGATCATTCCTATGGCAGCTATATGATATAGTGGTCCGATCTTAATAGGTTTTCGCATATATATGAGGAGCTTAGTAAAACTAATATCTGACGAGTTTGGTCAAGATATCTTGATAAACAAAAGGTTTTTTTATAAAACAACTTAATTTTCGACCGATCGTTCCTATTTTAGCTATATGATATAGTGGTCCAATCTTAATAGGATTTTGCATATACATGAGGAGCTTAGTAAAACTAATAATTGCCGAATTTGGTCAAGATATCTTGATAAGCAAAAGGTTTTTTTATACAAAAACATTATTTTCGACCGATCGTTCCTTTGGCAGCTATATGATATAGTGGTCCGATCTTAATAGGATTTTGCATATACATGAGGAGCTTAGTAAAACTAATAATTGCCGAGTTTGGTCAAGATATCTTGATAGACAAAATGTTTTTTCATACAAAAGCTTGTTTTCGACCGATCATTCCTATGGCAGCTATATGATATAGTGGTCCGATCTTAATAGGTTTTCGCATATATATGAGGAGCATAGTAAAACTAATATCTGCCGAGTTTGGTCAAGATATCTTGATTAACAAAATGTTTCGATCGTGATCGTTCCTATGGCAGCTATATGATATAGAGGTCCGATCTTAATAGGATTTTGCAAAGCGCTTAGTAAAGCTAAAAATGCCAAGTTTGGTTAAGATATCTTGATAAACAAAACGTTTTTTATATAAAAACATTATATTCGACCGATCGTTCCTATGGCAGCTATATGATATAGTGGTCCGTTCCAGATGGTTTTGACATATGTGCTGCGTGCAATAGCAAGAGGGAGTCCCGCAAAGTTTCATTAAGATAGCCTTAAAACTGTGGGACTAGTTCCGATAGAAACAGACAGACGCACAGACGGACAGACGGACATGGCTATATCGACTATGCTGTTGATACTGATCAAGAATATATATACATTATGGGGTCGGAGATGTCTCCTTCTATGCGTTACACATTTCACGACAAAATTATAATACTCTCTGCAACGGTCTAAAAACAACATTTTTTTCATACATCAACTTATTTTTCGACCTATACGCAGCTACATGATATCGTGGTCCGATCTTAATAAGATTTTGCATATACATGAGGAGCTAAGTACAACTAATAATTGCCGCGCTTGGTTAAGATATCTTCATAAACAAAATGTTTTTTCATACAAAAATTAATTTTCAACCGATCGTTCCTATGGCAGTTATATGATATAGTGGTCCAATCTTAATAGTATTTTGCATATACATGAGGAGCTTAGTAAAACAAATAATTAACGAGTTTGGTCAAGATATCTTGATAAACAAAATGTTTTTTCATACAAATTAATTTTTGACCGATCGTTCCTATGGCAGCTATATGATATAGTGGACCGATCTTAATAGGATTTTGCATTTATATGAGGAGCTTAGTAAAACTAATATTTGACGAGTTTGGTCAAGATATCTTGATAAACAAAAGGTTTTTTATACAAAAATCATTCCTATGGCAGCTATATGATATAGTGGTCCGATCTTAATAGGATTTTGCAAAGCGCTTAGTATAACTTACAAAGGCAGACTTTGGTCAAGATATCTTGATAAACAAAAGGTGTTTTTATATAAAAACATTATTTTTGACCGATCGTTCCTATGGCAGCTATATGATATATTGGTCCGATCCAGCTGGCTTTGACATATGTGCTGCGTGCAACAGAAAGAGGGAGTCCTGCAAAGTTTCATTAAGATAGCTTTAAAACTGTGGGACTAGTTCCGATAGAAACAGACAGACGGACAGACGGTCAGACGGACAGACGGACATGGCTATATCGACTAGGCTGTTGATACTGATCAAGAATATATATACTTTATGGGGTTGCAGATGTCTCCTTCTATGCGTTACACATGTAACGACAAAATTATAATACCCTCTGCAAGGGTATAAAAAGGATTTTAATCAAAAACTTAGTTATATACCGATCGTCCCTGTGGCATCTATATAATATAGTGGTCCGATCTTAATAGGTTTTCGCATATATATGAGGAGCTTAGTAAAACTAATAACTGCCGAGTTTGGTCAAGATATCTTGATAAAAAAAAATGTTTTTTCATACAACTTAATTTTTGACCGATCGTTCCTATGGCAGCTATATGATATAGTGGACCGATCTTAATAGGATTTTGCATTTGTATGAGGAGCTTAGTAAAACTAATAATTGCCGAGTTTGGTCAAGATATCTTGATAAACAAAAGGTTTTTTTATACAAAAATCATTCCAATGGCAGCTATATGATATAGTGCTCCAATCTTAATAGGATTTTGCAAAGCGCTTAGTAAAACTAATAAATGCAGAGTTTGGTCAAGATATCTTGATAAACAAAATGTTTTTTTATACAACAGCTTAATTTTCGACCGTTCGTTTCTATGGCAGCTATATGAAATAGTGGTCCGATCTTAATAGGATTTTGCAAAGCGCTTAGTAAAACTAACAAATGCCGAGTATGGTCAAGATGCCTTGAATGAGCAAGAAAGGCTAATAATCTAATACCCTTGCAGACCCAACCTTTTCATAATGCTTATAAGTGATTTGCCCGTATCTAAGAAGTACAGGTAAATAGTTAATGCCGAGTTTGGGCAAAATATCTTGAAAAAAAAATTTTTAATCAAAAACCTAGTTTTCTACCGATTGTTCGTGTGGCAGCTTTATGGTATAGTGGTCCGATCCAGCTGGTTTTGACATATGTGCTGCGTGCAACAGAAAGAGGGAGTTCTTCAAGGTTTCATTAAGATAGCTATAAAACTGTGGGACTAGTTCGGATAGAAACAGACAGACGGTCAGACGGACAGACGGACATGGCTATATCGACTAGGCTGTTGCTACTGATCAATAGTATATATACTTTATGGGGTCGGAGATGTCTCCTTCTATGCGTTACACATTTCACGACATAATTATAATACCCTCTGCAAGGTTATAAAAACAATATTTATATCCTGAACCCATTAAAAATGGGTATAAGGGTGAATTTTATATGTGCAATATCCAAATGTATGTAATAGGCAGAAGGAAGCATCTCCGACCCCATAAAGTATAAATATTCTTGATCAGCACCAATTGCCGAGTCGATCTAGCCATGTCCGTCTGTCCGTATGTATGAACGTGAGGATCTCAGAACCTATAAGAGCTAGAGACTTGAAACTGTAGATGTAGATGTAGGTGCTCCTAGTGCTTGCGCAGATCGAGTTTGTTTCGGATAGTCGATAACTTCTTCCGTTTCCAAGCAATCGATAAAAATCGATGTCGATATCCTGTTTTTTGGGAAATTTTGGTAAATAATAAGAACTAGAGTCACCAAACATGATATACAGCTTCTAAAATAGAATTTACATTGCATTTGATGTTGGAAGAAGAGGGTTCAGGGTATCCCCTAGTCGGGAGCTCCCGAATAGAACCTCTTACTTGTTTTTTCATACATCAAGATATTATTCGACCGATTGTTCCTATGGCAGCTATATGATATAGTGGTCCGATCTAAAAAGGATTTTGCATATACATAAGGAGCTTAGACGCACAGATGGACATGGCTAAATCGACTAGGCTGTTAATACTGATCAAGAATATAATACTTTATGGGGTCGGAGATGTCTCCCTCTATGCGTTACACATTTCACGACAAAATTATAATACTCTCGCAAGAATATAAAACGGTTTTTAATCAAAAACTTAGTTTTAGACCGATCGTTCCTGTGGCAGCTATATGATATAGTGGTCCGATCTTAATATGATTTTGCCTATATATGAGGAGTAAAGTAAAACTAATAAATGCCGAGTTTGGTCAAGATATCTTGATAAACAAAATGTTTTTTCATACAACTTAATTATCGTCTGATCGTTCCTATGGTAGCTATATGATATAGTGGTCCGATCTTAATAGAATTTTGCATATACATGATAATAATTACCGAGTTTGGTCAAGATATCTTGATAAACAAAACGTTTTTTTATACAAAAATCATTCCTATGACATGATCTTAATAGGATTTCGCATATATATGAGGAGTAAAGTAAAACTAATAACTGCCGAGTTTGGTCAAGATATCTTGATAAACAAAATGTTTTTTCATTCAACAACTTAATTTTCGACAGATGATATAGTGGTCCGATCTTAATAGGATTTTGCATATACTTGAGGAGCTTAGTAAAACAAATAAATGTCGAGTTTGGTCAAGATATCTTCATAAACAAAATGTTTTTTTATACAACAGCTTAATTTTCGACCGATCGTTTCTATGGCAGCTATATGAAATAGTGGTCCGATCTTAATAGGATTTTGCAAAGCGCTTAGTAAAACTAACAAATGCCGAGTATGGTCAAGATACCTTGAATGAGCAAGAAAGGCTAATAATCTAATACCCTTGCAGACCCAACCTTTTCATAATGCGTATAAGTGATTTGCCCGTATCTAAGAAGTACAGGTAAATAGTTAATGCCGAGTTTGGGCAAAATATCTTGAAAAAAAAATTTTAAATCAAAAACCTAGTTTTCTACCGATTGTTCGTGTGGCAGCTTTATGGTATAGTGGTCCGATCCAGCTGGTTTTGACATATGTGCTGCGTGCAACAGAAAGAGGGAGTTCTTCAAGGTTTCATTAAGATAGCTATAAAACTGTGGGACTAGTTCGGATAGAAACAGACAGACGGACAGACGGTCAGACGGACATACGGACAGACAGACATGGCTATATCGACTAGGCTGTTGCTACTGATCAATAGTATATATACTTTATGGGGTCGGAGATGTCTCCTTCTATGCGTTACACATTTCACGACATAATTATAATACCCTCTGCAAGGTTATAAAAACAATATTTATATCCTGAACCCATTAAAAATGGGTATAAGGGTGAATTGTATATGTGCAATATCCAAATGTATGTAATAGGCATAAGGAAGCATCTCCGACCCCATAAAGTATAAATATTCTTGATCAGCACCAATAGCCGAGTCGATCTAGCCATGTCCGTCTGTCTGTCCGTCTGTCCGTATGTATGAACGCGAGGATCTCAGAACCTATAAGAGCTAGAGACTTGAAACTGTAGATGTAGATGTAGGTGCTCCTAGTGCTTGCGCAGATCGAGTTTGTTTCGGATAGTCGATAACTTCTTCCGTTTCCAAGCAATCGATAAAAATCGATGTCGATATCCTGTTTTTTGGGAAATTTTGGTAAATAATAAGAACTAGAGTCACCAAACATAATATACAGCTTCTAAAATAGAATTTACATTGCATTTGATGTTGGAAGAAGAGGGTTCAGGGTATCCCCTAGTCGGGAGCTCCCGAATAGAACCTCTTACTTGTTTTTTCATACATCAAGATATTATTCGACCGATTGTTCCTATGGCAGCTATATGATATAGTGGTCCGATCTAAAAAGGATTTTGCATATACATAAGGAGCTTAGTAAAACTAATAAATGCCGAGTTTGGTCAAGAATTTTGAAAAACAAAATGTTTTTCATACAATGATATAGTGGTAGTAAAACTAATAACTGCCGAGTTTGGTCAAGATCTCTTGATAAACAAAATGTTTTTTCATACAAAAGCCTAATTTTCGACCGATCATTCCTATGGCAGCTATATTATATAGTGGTCCGATTATAATAAGATTTCGCAAAGCGCTTAGTAAAACTAATAAAAGCCGAGTTTGGTCAAGATATCTTGATGAACAAAAGATTTTTTTATACAAAAACATTATTTTCGACCGATCGTTCCTATTGAAGCTATATGATATAGTGGTCCGATCCAGCTGGCTTTGACATATGTGCTGAGTGCAACAGAAAGAGGGAGTCCTGCAAAGTTTCATTAAGATAGCTTTAAAACTGTGGGACTAGTTCCGATGGAAACAGATAGATGGACAGACGGTCAGACGGTCAGACGGACATGGCTATATCGACTAGGCTGTTGATACTGATCAAGAATATATATACTTTATGGGGTCAGAGATGTCTCCTTCTATGCGTTACACATGTAACGACAAAATTATAATACCCTCTGCAAGGGTATAAAAAGGATTTTAATCAAAAACTTAGTTTTAGACCGATCGTTCCTGTGGCAGCTATATGATATAGTGGTCCGATCTTAATATGATTTTGCCTATACATGAGGAGTAAAGTAAAACTTATAAATGCTGAGTTTGGTCAAGATATGTTGATGAACAAAATGTTTTTTCATACAACTTAATTTTTGACCGATCGTTCCTATGGCAGCTATATGATATAGTGGTCCAATCTTAATAGTATTTTGCATATACATGAGGAGCTTAGTAAAACAAATAATTGCCGAGTTTGGTCAAGATATCTTGATAAACAAAATGTTTTTTCATACAACTTAATTTTTGACCGATCGTTCCTATGGCAGCTATATGAAATAGTGGTCCGATCTTAATAGGATTTTGCAAAGCGCTTAGTAAAACTAACAAATGCCGAGTATGGTCAAGATGCCTTGAATGAGCAAGAAAGGCTAATAATCTAATACCCTTGCAGACTCAACCTTTTCATAATGCTTATAAGTGATTTGCCCGTATCTAAGAAGTACAGGTAAATAGTTAATGCCGGGTTAGGGCAAAATATCTTGAAAAAAAAAATTTTTCATCAAAAACCAAGTTTTCTACCGATTGTTCGTGTGGCAGCTTTATGATATAGTGGTCCGATCCAGCTGTTTTGACATATGTGCTGCGTGCAACAGAAAGAGGGAGTTCTTCAAGGTTTCATTAAGATAGCTATAAAACTGTGGGACTAGTTCGGATAGAAACAGACAGACGGACAGACGGTCAGACGGACAGACGGACAGACGGACATGGCTATATCGACTAGGCTGTTGCTACTGATCAATAGTATATATACTTTATGGGGTCGGAGATGTCTCCTTCTATGCGTTACACATTTCACGACATAATTATAATACCCTCTGCAAGGTTATAAAAACAATATTTATATCCTGAACCCATTAAAAATGGGTATAAGGGTGAATTGTATATGTGCAAAATCCAAATGTATGCAATAGGCAGAAGGAAGCATCTCCGACCCCATAAAGTTTAAATATTCTTGATCAGCACCAATAGCCGAGTCGATCTATCCATGTCCGTCTGTCTGTCCGTCTGTCCGTATGTATGAACGCGAGGATCTCAGAACCTATAAGAGCTAGAGACTTGAAACTGTAGATGTAGATGTAGGTGCTCCTAGTGCTTGCGCAGATCGATTTTGTTTCGGATAGTCGATAATTTCTTCCGTTTCCAAGCAATCGATAAAAATCGATGTCGATATCCTGTTTTTTGGGCGATTTTGGTAAATAATAAGAACTAGAGTCACCAGCTTCTAAAATAGAATTTACATTGCATTTGATGTTGGAAGAAGAGGGTTCACGGTATCCCCTAGTCGGGAGCTCCCGAATAGAACCTCTTACTTGTTTTTTCATACATCAAGATATTATTTGACCGATTGTTCCTATCGCAGCTATATGATATAGTGGTCCGATCTAAAAAGGATTTTGCATATACATAAGGAGCTTAGTAAAACTAATAATTGCCGAGCTTGGTTAAGATATCCTGATAAACAAAAGGTTTTTTATAGAAAAACATTATTTACGACCGATCGTTCCTAAGGCAGCTATATGATATAGTGGTCCGATCCAGCTGGTTTTGAGATATGTTCTGCGTGCAACAGAAAGAGGGAGTTCTGCAAAGTTTCATTAAGATAGCTTTAAAACTGAGGGACTAGATCGCATAGAAACAGGCAAACGGTCAGACGTACAGACGGTCAAACGGACAGACGGACATGGCTATATCGACTAGTCTGTTGATACTGATCAAGAATATATATACCTTATGGGGTCGGAGATGTCTCCTTCTATGCGTTACACATTTTACGACAAAATTATACCCTCTGCAAGGGTATAAAACAACATTTTTTTCATACACCAACTTATTTTTCTACCGATTGTTCCAATGGCAGCTATATGACATAGTGGTCCGATCTTAATAGGATTTTGCATATATATGAAGAGCTTAGTAAACTAATTATTGCCGAGTTTGGTCAGATATCTTGATAAACAAAATGGTTTTTCATACAAAAACTTAATTTTCGACCGATCGGTCCTATGGCAGCTATATGATATAGTGGTCCGATCTTAATATGATTTTGGACCAGTAGTATACTAAAACTATATATAGAGTATAGTAAAACTAATACATGCCGAGTTTGGTCAAGAATTTTGAAAAACAAAATGTTTTTCATACCACAATTTTATTTGCGACCAATCGTTCCTGTGGCAGCTATATGATATAGTGGTCCGATCTTAATAGAATTTTGCACATATTCGAGGAGCTTAGTAAAACTAATAAATGCCGAGTTTGGTCAAGGATTTTTAAAAACAAAATGTTTTTCATACAATGATATAGTGGTAGTTAAACTAATAACTGCCGAAATTGGTCAAGATATCTTGATGAACAAAAGTTTTTTTATACAAAAACATTATTTTCGACCGATCGTTCCTATGGCCGCTATATGATATAGTTGTCCGATCCAGCTGGCTTTGACATATGTGCTGAGTGCAACAGAAAGAGGGAGTCCTGCAAAGTTTCATTAAGATAGCTTTAAAACTGTGGGACTAGTTCCGATGGAAACAGACAGATGGACAGACGGTCAGACGGACAGACAGGCAGACGGACATGGCTATATCGACTAGGCTGTTGATACTGATCAAGAATATATATACTTTATGGGGTCGGAGATGTCTCCTTCTATGCGTTACACATGTAACGACAAAATTATAATACCCTCTTCCTGTGGCAGCTATATGATATAGTGGTCCGATCTTAATATGATATTGCCTATATATGAGGAGTAAAGTAAAACTAATAAATGCCGAGTTTAGTCAAGATATGTTGATAAAGAAAATGTTTTTTATAGAAAAACATTAGTTACGACCGATCGTTCCTATGGCAGCTATATGATATAGTGGTCCAATCTTAATAGTATTTTGCATATACATGAGGAGCTTAGTAAAACAAATAATTGCCGAGTTTGGTCAAAATATCTTGATAAACAAAATGTTTTTTCATTCAACAACTTAATTTTCGACAGATGATATAGTGGTCCGATCTTAATAGGATTTTGCATATACTTGAGGAGCTTAGTAAAACAAATAAATGTCGAGTTTGGTCAAGATATCTTCATAAACAAAATGTTTTTTTATACAACAGCTTAATTTTCGACCGATCGTTTCTATGGCAGCTATATGAAATAGTGGTCCGATCTTAATAGGATTTTGCAAAGCGCTTAGTAAAACTAACAAATGCCGAGTATGGTCAAGATGCCTTGAATGAGCAAGAAAGGCTAATAATCTAATACCCTTGCAGACTCAACCTTTTCATAATGCTTATAAGTGATTTGCCCGTATCTAAGAAGTACAGGTAAATAGTTAATGCCGGGTTAGGGCAAAATATCTTGAAAAAAAAATTTTTCATCAGAGTTCTTCAAGGTTTCATTAAGATAGCTATAAAACTGTGGGACTAGTTCGGATAGAAACTGACAGACGGACAGACGGTCAGACGGACAGACGGACATGGCTATATCGACTAGGCTGTTGCTACTGATCAATAGTATATATAATTTATGGGGTCGGAGATGTCTCCTTCTATGCGTTACACATTTCACGACATAATTATAATACCCTCTGCAAGGTTATAAAAACAATATTTATATCCTGAACCCATTAAAAATGGGTATAAGGGTGAATTGTATATGTGCAAAATCCAAATGTATGTAATAGGCAGAAGGAAGCATCTCCGATATTCTTGATCAGCACCAATAGCCGAGTCGATCTAGCCATGTCCGTCTGTCTGTCCGTCTGTCTGTATGTATGAACGCGAGGATCTCAGAACCTATAAGAGCTAGACACTTGAAACTGTAGATGTAGATGTAGGTGCTCCTAGTGCTTGCGCAGATCGAGTTTGTTTCGGATAGTCGATAACTTCTTCCGTTTCCAAGCAATCGATAAAAATCGATGTCGATATCCTGTTTTTTGGGCAATTTTGGTAAATAATAAAAACTAGAGTCACCAAACATGATATACAGCTTCTAAAATAGAATTTACATTGCATTTGATGTTGGAAGAAGAGGGTTCAGGGAATCCCCTAGTCGGGAGCTCCTGAATAGAACCTCTTACTTGTTTTTTCATACATCAGATATTATTCGACCGATCGTTCCTAAGGCAGCTATATGATATACTGGTCCGATCTTAATAGGATTTTGCATTGAGCTGAGTAAAACCAATAAATGCCGAGTTTGGTCAAGATATCTTGATAAACAAAAGGTTTTTTTATACAAAACCTTAATTTTCGACCGATCGTTCCTATTGCAGCTATATGATATAGTGGTCCGATCCAGCTAGTTTTGACATATGTTCTGCGTGCAACAGAAAGAGGGAGTCCTGCAAAGTTTCATTAAGATAGCTTTCAAACTGTGGGACTAGTTCGGATAGCAACAGACAGACGGTCAGATGTACAGACGGTCAAACGGACAGACGGACATGGCTATATCGACTAGTCTGTTGGTACTGATCAAGAATATATATACCTTATGGGGTCGGAGATGTCTCCTTCTATGCGTTACACATTTTACGACAAAATTATACCCTCTGCAAGGGTATAAAACAACATTTTTTTCATACACCAACTTATTTTTCGACCGATCGTTCCTATTGCAGCTATATGATATAGTTGTGCGATCCAGCTTGTTTTGACATATGTGCTGCGTGCAACAGAAGGAGGGAGTTCTGCAAAGTTTCATTAAGGTAGCTTTAAAACTGAGGGACTAGATCGCATAGAAACAGACAAACGTTCAGACGTACAGACGGTCAAACGAACAGGCGGACATGTTACACATTTTACGACAAAATTATACCTTCTGCAAGGGTATAAAACAACAATTTTTTCATACACCAACTTATTTTTCTACCGATTGTTCCAATGGCAGCTATATGATATAGTGGTCCGATCTTAATAGGATTTTGCATATATATGAAGAGCTTAGTAAACTAATTACTGCCTAGTTTGGTCAGATATCTTGATAAACAAAATGGTTTTTCATACAAAAACTTAATTTCCGACCGATCGTTCCTATGGCAGCTATATGATATAGTGGTCCGATCTTAATATGATTTTGGACCAGTAGTATACTAAAACTATATAAAGAGTATAATAAAACTAATACATGCCGAGTTTGGTCAAGAATTTTGAAAAACAAAATGTTTTTCATACCACAATTTTATTTGCGACCAATCGTTCCTGTGGCAGCTATATGATATAGTGGTCCGATATTAATAGGAGTTTGCATATATACGAGGAGCTTAGTAAAACTAATAAATGCCGAGTTTGTTCAAGATATCTTGATAAACAAAATGTTTTCATACAAAAACTTAATTTTCGACCGATCGTTCCTATGGCAGCTATCTGATATAGTGGACCGGCCTTAATTTGATTTTGCTTATATATAAGGAGTATAGTAAAACTAATAAATGCCGAGGTTGGTCAAGAATTTTGAAAAAAAAATGTTTTTCATACAACAATTTTATTTTCGACCAATCGTTCCTGTGGCAGCTATATGATATAGTGGTCCGATATTAATAGGAGTTTGCATATATACGAGGAGCTTAGTAAAACTAATAAATGCCGAGTTTGGTCAAGATATCTTGATAAACAAAATGTTTTCATACAAAAACTTAATTTTCGACCGATCGTTCCTATGGCAGCTATCTGATATAGTGGACCGGCCTTAATTTGATTTTGCTTATATATAAGGAGTATAGTAAAACTAATAAATGCCGAGTTTGGTCAAGAGTTTTGAAAAACAAAATGTTTTTCATACAACTTAATTTTCGACCGATCGTTCCTATGGCAGCTATATGATATAGTGGTCCGATCTTAATAATCTTAATTAAGAAGTATAGTTAAACTAATACATGCCGAGTTTGGTCAAGAATTTTGAAAAACAAAATGTTTTTCATACAATTTTATTTTCGACCAATCGTTCCTGTGGCAGCTATATGATCTAGTGGTCCGATATTAATAGGATTTTGCATATATACAAGGAGCTTAGACAAACTAATAAATGCCGAGTTTGGTCAAGAATTTTGAAAAACAAAATGTTTTTCATACAACAATTTTATTTTCGACCAATCGTGCCTGTGGCAGCCATATGATATAGTGGTCCGATCTTAATAGGATTTTGCCTATATATGAAGAGCATAGTTAAACTAAACGAGAAAGAAAGGCTATCTTCGGCACGCCGAAGTTTTAATAGCCTTGCAGACAAAACCTTTTCATAATGCTTATAGTGTTTTGCCCGTATCTAAGAAGCACAGGGAAAATAGTTAATGCTGAGTTTGGGCAAGATATCTTGAAAATCGTCCCTATGGCAGCTATATAATATAGTGGTCCGATCTTAATAGGATTCCGCATATGTGTGGGGAGTAAAGTAAAACTAATATATGCCGAGTTTGGTCAAGATATCTTGAAAATCGTCCCTATGGCAGCTATATGATATAGTGGTCCGATCTTAATAGGATTTTGCATATATATGAGTAGTAAAGTAAAACTAATAAATGCCGAGTTTGGTCAAGAGATCTTGATAAACAAAATGTATTCGACCGATCATTCCTGTGGCAGCTATTTGATATAGTGGTTCGATCTTAATAGGATTTTGCATATATATGAGTAGTAAAGTAAAACTAATAAATGCCGAGTTTGGTCAAGATATCATGATAAACAAAATGTTTTTTCATACAAAAACTTTATTTTTGACCGATCTTTCCTATGGCAGCTATATGATATAGTGGTCCGATCCAGCTGTTTTTCACATATGAGCTGCATACAACAGAAAAAGGGACTTCTGCAAAATTTCATTGAGATAGCTTTAAAACTGAGAGACTAGTTCGACATGGCTCTATCGACTCGGCTGTTGATGCTGATCAAGAATATATATGCGTTACACATTTCACGACAAAATTATAATACCCTCTGCAAGGGTATAAAAATAGTCGATTTTTTCATTGTCAAACAATTGCTTACACATTTGGCATAAGTAATAATTAAATTAATTTAAGGGACTGAAATTACATATTTTTCTTATATTTAATATTTTGTATGGCCACCATTGGTATTAATGGCGCTTTGTCATTGAATGAATAAACTTTTGAAAATCATAATGGCTCGGCAACTGCTGCCACTCTTCTACTATAGCAGCTTTAATTGCTGTTCGCTTCTTATGATGCCTTTTAGCCACTCATTTCTTTAACAAAGCCCAGACATTTTCGATCAGGACTTTGCGCAGGTGTATCAAAGACTTTACCGCAGTTATAAAGTAACCACAAGCGTATCATATACGCCTTATGCTTTGTGTCGTTATCCTGATAAAATTTAAAATTCGGCATGTTTTTCTTTATAAACCCAAAATTATACGCGCTGCTTGTTAACTAGTTCTTCAAAATGCTTAAATAATGTTGTGCGTCCATCGTGTTTTCAATAAAAGCCAAATCTCCGACTCCTTGGCTTGATATGCATTCCCAAATCATTATTGACAGTTTGCCAAATTTGACTGTCGGGATGATGTTTCGGTTTTCTAAAGATGTTAAGGGCTTACGCCACACCCTTGTCGGCCCATCATTATAATATAGCATCATTTTCGTCTCATCGCAGAAGATGACGTCATCCCAATATTCGGCAGGTTGGTTGTGGTACATTGTGGCAAAGGACAAGCGTTTTCCAACATTAACATCAGAGAGCATTGATTTCTTGCGAGCAGCTCTTTATTTGTACTCGTGTCGTAGTATGGCCTGACGTACAGTTTACATCCAGATCCAACTCTTCCTTAAGATCTATTGCAAGAGTTCTCGTCGAAATCATCGGATTCTGGTCGTTTTTTTACCAATGCGCGCTCCGCTTGTTTATTTATTTTTTACTTCCGACGGGCTCCTTTCTTTGGCTCCAATCTTCCCTCATTTTCAGCGCGATTTATAATATTGTAAATGGTCTTGCGGGTCACAGAAAATATTTCTGATAATTCCTGCGCACTTTTACCCAATTGGTGATTAAAATACACTAACTGGACCACCTCAAACGATAATCTCTTACC
Organism: Drosophila novamexicana; assembly: GCF_003285875.2. NCBI lineage: Eukaryota > Metazoa > Arthropoda > Insecta > Diptera > Drosophilidae > Drosophila > Drosophila novamexicana. The sequence continues at coordinate 146,469 of NW_020824943.1, read as the reverse complement.
TGGCATTTTTAAGAGTGTCTAAATAATTTCTGACGCGCAACATACGAAAATTTTCAGTCAATAAGGCCAAAGTTACTGTAAGCAAAAACCATCTAATTTTGGTTTTTGATTTATTGCTCACATATCATTCTACTTTCGATTACTATTTGTATGAATTCTATAAGTAAATACTATAAGCAAGTATAGTAAATTAAAAAAAAAATATTTACAATATTGAAAAATATTAAATATATTTAAAAAAAATTGAGAAAGTAGAAAATAAATTTTTTTTGTAATGTGAAAACAATTTCTTAACTTTCTTACTTTATGGGGTCGGTCATGTCTCCTTCTATGCGTTACACATTTCACGACAAAATTATAATATCCTCTGCAAGGTTATAAAAATATACATTTCTTCGTATTTATCTCTAAATTATGTTCACTGTTACGGGCTAACAACCTCTTCACGATCTCGAGCCGAGTCGATCTAGCCATGTCCGTCTGTCCGTCCGTTCGTCCGTCCGTCCGTCCGTATGTATGAACGCAAGGATCTCAGAACCTATAAGAGCTAGATGCTCCTAGTTCCCGCGCAGATCGAGTTTGTTTCCGATAATCGATAACTTCCTCCGTTTCCAAGCAATTGATAAAAATCGATATCGATATCCTGTTTTATGGGCAATTTCGGTAAATAATAGTCACCAAACTTGACATATAGCTTCTAAAATATAATAATATATATACATATATATATATATATACATACATATATATATATATATATATATATATATATTTGATGTTGGAAGAAGAGGGTTCAGGGTATCCCCATGTCGTGAGCTCCCGACTAGAACCTCTTACTTGTTTCTAATGAGGTCATTAAGCATATTGGAAATAAATCTCTGAAATATAGCTGATCCATTTTTAAGCCCGAAAGGCATTCTTAAATACTCGTACTGTCCATGAGGCGTTACGAACGCAGTACACGAGACAGAATTTTTCTCAAGTCCAATCTGCTGGTAACCACTTGTAAAATCTATAACGGAAAAACATCATTTGTTCTCTAAACATTCCAGACAGTCCTTAATGAGCGGCAACGGAAAATTGTCCTTGATAATTCGCTTGTTCAAATCACGATTATCTATACACATTCGGAGATCTCCGCACTTCTTTTTCACCAGAACCAAAGGGGAAGAATACGGAGATTCTCTAGGTCGAATGACCTTTTTATTTAAAAGATCTACTATAATTTCTGCTACTTTTCTTTCTCATAATAAGATAAACGTCGTGGATTGCTGTAGAATGGTGCCTTGTTGATGATACAGATGAGTTCTAATTAGTTCCTTACATTTGTCTGCCCAAGATTTGCCAAACTCTTCACCCTCGTTAAGGGTATCATTCTCTTCGATTTCAATACTAGCACAAAAAAAATTTCTTGATTACTTAATGTAGGATTGCTTACATTATTATACGATTAATGATTGAATTGCTTATAACTAACAATTTGTTGGTCACTGGTGAATAAAGATGCACAAGTTGAATAACGGTTTTATTCTTCATTGAATGATATTGAGCATTAACACTTTTCTTATGAACTAATTTTACTTCAATGATTTCTAAAGCATATCTTCCTAATAATACTGGTAGAGGTAATTGTTCAGCTCAGCAGGTAAAATTAAATTAGTATTATGTTCGGATAACAATTCAGTTACATATTGCCCAGCGAGGCAAGCAATGTCACTATTTTGTTTTGTTTGGCGCTTCTCGCATGTCATAAAATAGCTCAATATTATTTGCTGTTAACTATCTAGCGCATATCGCTTTGCGCTCATCGTTGTTTCTGTTATCGCGTTCTTTTACCTTTTGCACTTTGTCTTAAGCGGCTAGCGCATCAATCAATGCTAGCGATGCCGCAATGAGGATCTCTTATCGATCGCCTCGCTAAAAATTTTTTTTTTTCACATATTGTCAATACGCTCGCTATAAGCATATAAATAAATCAACCAGTTGCAGAAAAGCAGATAAAGCGGTATTTTTATAACATCTTTAACTTCTCGATATTAAGTGCTAATAAAGAAGCTTTTAGCCCAACATTTTGGTGATTCTTTTTATTTAACATTATATTGTTGCATAAAATTATTTAAATTAAAATTGAGCTAGTTACTAGATTCGGCAGCATTCAAAACCCGCTCTTATATACATATTTATTTATTTATTTATTAATGGTCAACAAACCGCGTGTCTTCCTCATTATTCAATAGGTTATACAATAGATAATAGATTTATATGCTAAAAGCCTAGTTAAAAAATACAGTTTTTTAAATAGTATCACCGACCGATGGAGATGTTTTATTTGCCAGTCCGGCCAGCTGTGCCCCTTTTCACAGCTAATTTTGTTAGTGACGCTATTAGAGCCTACCTCTAAGCGGAAGGTTGTAAGTAGGAAAAAGTGTTATCAAGTAAAATTAGAAATAATCTTCATTTGCTATATTAATAAAGAAAATACAATAAATAGAAAAAAAGAGAGTACGATTGTTAATAAAGTAAAGCAATGTAAGTTAGATAAAGAGTGTAATGTAGATAGGACAAAGAGAAAAGTAATGGGAAATCACCGACCCGGTGGGGAATAATTTTTCAACCTGTCCGGCAAGCTATGCCCCTGCTCATAGCTGGGAATGGTCAGCGACTTCCCGAAGGTATCCTGAAAGCAACGATTTTATTAGGGGTAGAGACAGTTCTGTAGAGAACGTGATGCAAACTATTATAATTTTTACATAGCTCGCGAAGAGGATTGTGCATAGCGCAGTCTGTTGTGCACGTAGATAGGAATAAGGGGCGATAGTTTCTAGTTGGTCTAGCCGGAACAGAGAATTGAAGACGCCCTAGCAGAAAAGGGGAATCTATATCGCCAATAATCAACTTATGTAGAAGGACAACACCGAGAATTGTTCTACGGGTGGGTAAAGACGGAAGGTTGAGAAGAAGCAGTCTGCTGGAGTAGGATGGCAACCGAAGATTAGGGTCCCAATATAAAACTCGTAAGGCAAAAAGCAGAACTTGCTTCTGAACAGATTCAATACGATCCTGGCTATTGTTATACTGTGGAGACCAGATGGAAGAGCAGTATTCAAGGATAGGGCGAACAAGAGAGATGTACAGAAGTTTTGTTATAAAAGGATCGTTAAACTCTTTTGACCATCGATTAATGAATCCAAGTACACTATTTGCCTATTTGCATCACCGACCGATAAAGGTGTTTTATTTGCCAGTCCGGCCAGCTGTGCCCCTTTTCACAGCTAATTTTGTTAGTGACGCTATTAGAGCCTACCTCTAAGCGGAAGGTTGTAAGTAGGAAAAAGTGTTCACAAGTAACATTAAAATAATCTTAATTTGCTATATTAATAAGGAAAATACAATAAATAGGAAAAATGAAAGTAAGATGATTGTTAATAAAGTAAAGCAATGTAAGTTAGATAAAGAGTGTTAAGTAGATAGGACAGAGAGAAAAGTAATGGGAAATCACCGACCCGGTGGGGGAAAATTTTTCAGCCTGTCCGGCAAGCTATGCCCCTGCTCATAGCTGGGAATGGTCAGCGACTTCCCGAAGGTATCCTGAAAGCAACGATTTTATTAGGGGTAGAGACAGTTCTGTAGAGAACGTGATGCAAACTATTATAATTTTTACATAGCTCGCGAAGAGGATTGTGCATAGCGCAGTCTGTTGTGCACGTAGATAGGAATAAGGGGCGATAGTTTCTAGTTGGTCTAGCCGGAACAGAGAATTGAAGACGCCCTAGCAGAAAAGGGGAATCTATATCGCCAATAATCAACTTATGTAGAAGGACAACACCGAGAATTGTTCTACGGGTGGGTAAAGACGGAAGGTTGAGAAGAAGCAGTCTGCTGGAGTAGGATGGCAACCGAAGATTAGGGTCCCAATATAAAACTCGTAAGGCAAAAAGCAGAACTTGCTTCTGAACAGATTCAATACGATCCTGGCTATTGTTATACTGTGGAGACCAGATGGAAGAGCAGTATTCAAGGATAGGGCGAACAAGAGAGATGTACAGAAGTTTTGTTATAAAAGGATCGTTAAACTCTTTTGACCATCGATTAATGAATCCAAGTACACTATTTGCCTATTTGCATCACCGACCGATAAAGGTGTTTTATTTGCCAGTCCGGCCAGCTGTGCCCCTTTTCACAGCTAATTTTGTTAGTGACGCTATTAGAGCCTACCTCTAAGCGGAAGGTTGTAAGTAGGAAAAAAGTGTTCTCAAGTAAAATTAAAAATAATCTTCATTTGCTATATTAATAAAGAAAATACAATAAATAGAAAAAAAGAAAGTAAGATTGTTAATAAAGTAAAGCAATGTAAGTTAGATAAAGAGTGTAATGTAGATAGGACAAAGAGAAAAGTAATGGGAAATCACCGACCCGGTGGGGAATAATTTTTCAGCCTGTCCGGCAAGCTATGCCCCTGCTCATAGCTGGGAATGGTCAGCGACTTCCCGAAGGTATCCTGAAAGCAACGATTTGATTAGGGGTAGAGACAGTTCGGTAGAGAAAACGTGATGCAAACTATTATAATTTTTACATAGCACGCGAAAAGGATTGTGCATCTCGTAGTCTGTTGTGCACGTAGATAGTAAAAAGAAGCGATAATTTCTGGTTGGTCTAGCCGGAACAGAGAATTGAAGACGCCCTAGCAGAAAAGGGGAATCTATATCGCCAATAATCAACTTATGTAGAAGGACAACACCGAGAATTGTTCTACGGGTGGGTAAAGACGGAAGGTTGAGAAGAAGCAGTCTGCTGGAGTAGGATGGCAACCGAAGATTAGGGTCCCAATATAAAACTCGTAAGGCAAAAAGCAGAACTTGCTTCTGAACAGATTCAATACGATCCTGGCTATTGTTATACTGTGGAGACCAGATGCAAGAGCAGTATTCAAGGATAGGGCGAACAAGAGAGATGTACAGAAGTTTTGTTATAAAAGGATCGTTAAACTCTATAGACCATCGATTAATGAATCCAAGTACACTATTTGCCTCATTAACGATGGAATCTTTGTGAAGATTGAAACAGAGTTAAGAATCAAAAAAAACGCCTAGATCCTTAACTGTTAGTATACGTTGCAAAGGGATATTGTCGATTGTATAGCTGACAAGATAAGATTTAGTACGATTAAAAGTCATAAACATACACTTTGAACAATTTTGATGCAATTGATTGGCCGAACACCATAGTTGCATAGCGTTCAAACCGTCTTGTAGACGAGAATGATGTAGGGGATTAGTGTATGATAGAAAAAGTTTGACATCGTCCGCATACATAAGTACACGGGCATGTGATATAACAGAGGGGAGATCATTTATAAAAAGAGTAAAGAGTAGGGTCCAAGATGACTACCATGAGGAACACCAGAAGTAAAGTGAACTCTTTTAGAGGTGGTCAGCCTCAGCATTACTCTTTGGGTCCTACCTTTTAAATAAGAATTAATCCAAAGCAAAAGAGACAGGGGGAAACCTATTCGGTCAAGTTTAAATAGTAATAAAATGTCATGGTGCACAGAGTCAAACGCCTTACTGAAGTCAGTGTAAATGACATCAGTTTGCATTTTCGAAGGGGAAGGGGAACTCAAGCAGATTGGTCGTAGTTGACCGATTCTTTTCGAATCCATGTTGAACAGTGGAAACAACTGATTTGCAGAAATGCTGCAAATTCGAAGTGATTATTTTTTCATATAATTTAGGAATAGGGGACAGTTTTGCAATGCCCCTGTAATTTTGTATATCAGACTTCCCACCTTTCTTGTGAAGAGGAGTGATATAAGATTCTTTCCAAATAGATGGAAAGACAGAAGTTTCAAGGGATAGATTAAAAAGCTTTAGCAATGGATAAAGAAGGGAAGAACTACACTCCTTGAGTGACAACTTGGAATATTGTCCGGCCCAGGAGAATAAGAAGATTTTAAAGAGTTTATAACTAATAGGAGAGAGGAGTGTGAAATAATGGGAGGAGGTATAGAACTAGCGGAAGAAATAGTATAAGGGTGAGGATTAGTATTAGGACAGATTGAAGAGTAAGTTGTCTGGTTACGCAGCCAAAACAACTGGAGCGACCTCGCAACTGATAAGAGCAGCTTCTTAATTTATCTTATAATACTCGCTCTGCAAATCAAGTGCCTAAATTTCGCACAACATTAAGAATTCATTTACATAGAGCTGCCGCTCTTCGCTGTAACGATCGTTTTATTGCCCTAGCTTTACTTATGCGAAAGCCTCGATGCTGCGAATCGAGTTAGTTCAGTTAGTTCGCTTCATGCATTTGATGCGCATCGGCCACTTGCATTACTCGAAATTATAACTAATAATTGTCGGTTCGCTAAAATTGGCACGTACTAATTCGGGCTCGCTTGCCTATATATAAACTATTGTTCTTAAATAATAAGCATAGACCAATTCGGGTCTGCCTGCTTCTTGTAACTTCAAGAAATATAAAACAATTTGTGAAAGCTATTGAAAAAGCTCAATAGCGTAACATTAGTTAATTGGAAAAAATTAGCAAAGAGGTTAGCAGAATCAGTGCCATTGCTAGCTTTATCCAAGCCAAGAAAAAACGAAGGTGGCAAACTTGAAGATTGACATATGTACGAGCATATGTAAAGAGTCTGTGTACATAAGCATATATACACCTACATACAGATGCGTTGGCTCCCGCTATCTGCATTTTATTTGTGGTTTGATTCGGCTAACTGTTGCGCGCGCTTAAGAGTCCAGTGCTGATAATGAGTCAACGGTCAACGAACTTTCGTGTACAGTTTTAATTCGGTTTTATTGACCTTTTTCCGTTTTCTTCGGTAGCCATGGAAAGTTCTGGTGCTGAATCGCTGGCCCCAAATAGGGTTCTTTTTTACAGCGCAAGGTGGCATCCTCGTATGAGCGGTTGCAGGCGCTGCAACCTAACCTAACTCAACCAAAAGCCACACCTACATTTAATTACATCCCGATTCGCTCAACAGCTTGCTTTTACAAGCCGCAGCAAGTTGACTTATAAATCTGAGCTGGTCTTTTCTTAGAGCTAATATGTGTCGGGTAAATAAAACTGCTACCGGGATTGCCTCTTCTGCAGAAGACACACAATCGTGTATCGTCTGACGCCCGCACTGATTATGATGGCCGAACCGATGAGTTAATTCAACGATTTTGGGAAGTAGAAAGTTTTCCAGACCCTGTTGCTAAAGCAACAAAGGAAGAGCTTGAAGGCGAGGAGCATTTTGTAAAGAATTTCCAAAGGTTTACAACAGGAGCATATTTCGTGCGACTCGCTCTCAAACTCATCCGGAATTAGGTGAATCTTATCAACAGGCATTTCGCAGATTTCTATCGCTTAAGAGAAAGTTACATCGTCATCCCAGCCTTAAATCCCAGTATTGCGCGTTCATTAAAGACATATGTCGGACATATGTCTCTTGTCCCTTCAGAGTCGTTACGCTTATGTTTATGAAGGAACAAAGCACGAGCACTAAACTTCGTGTCGTGTTTGATGGTTCAGCTATCACCAGCAATGAATGTTCGCTGAATGAAGTTTTGATGGCTGGGTCCGTCATACAACCCAAGCTGTTTAACTTGATGTCTTAATGTCTCCTTACTGGAGACATTGGCAAGTTACGGTCCCTACAATTCCTCTTGTGGCGAAATTCTGCTGATTCTGAAATAAGTGTCTTCAAGTTGGACACAGTTACGTATGGCACAATACAAGCTTCCTTTCTTGCCGTTCGAGCAATGCAGCATTTGGCAGTCGAAGAGAAACATTCATTTCCGATTGTTGCAAAAATTATTCCACGCAATTTCTATGGAGATGACCTTATATCTGGCGTTGGCTCGGTCCAATCGACGTATTAAATCAAACAATGGGCATCTAAAGGTTGCTTTGAACTCAGAAAATGGTGCTAGAGTCACTCCGCAGTGCTAAAAGGCATTCCTAACAAGGATAAGGACTCGTTTTTAAAATTAAGCGATGGAAGCGACATTACCAAAACCTTTGGCCTTACGTGGATCCTTCAACTGAAATGAAATTATTTACAGGTACATTCCATTGTTGGCCAGATTAATCAATATGTGTATCATGGATCCGTGATAAATCGTCGAAGTTCAACGTATTCGTTGCAAATCGGATAGCCACCATCCAGGAGCTCACAGCGGGCTGCCAGTGGCATTATGTTCCAACAGCCAGTAATCCAGCTGACATTCTTTCTAGAGGGGCCACTCCCGACGAGCTTATACATTCAAAACTTTCATCATGTGGTCCTGAATTTTTAGCTGGTCCACAAAGGTGCTGGCTTGCAACTTGTCTTCTTGAAAACCCAATACTGGAGTTACGCAAAAGAGTGTTGCTCATCACAGATCCTGCAGATGGTGCAAATATGTGAATTACTTTTCTGCTATTCAACGAGTATTTGCTTATGTGTACAAGTACATGCATCGTAATCGGCGCCCCGGACTTCTGATCTCCGACATAAGTTTTGGATCCTTCATACTTTTACGTAACATTCAATAGGGCTCTCTTTGGGATGATATAAAGAAATTGCAATTAAAGGGCGTGGTCGCTCGTTGCAGTATACTCTCATCACTATTGCCTTTTCAGGATAAATTTGGTATTCTTCGAGTTGGTGGGCGCCGTCATCCTATTATACTGCCTAGACAACATCCGGTTACCATCGCCATTGTCACTCACTTTCCTGAGCGGAATCTCCATGCTGGACCACGAGTCTGTTGGGAGCAATTCGTCTGCAATATTGGCCGATTGGTGGCCGCAAAACAGTTTCCAACATTGTAAACAAATGTATCAGATGTTTCCGGAACAAGCCCCGCTAGGTGGAGCACGTAATGGAAACCTATTCGGTCAAGTTTAAAAAGTAAAATGTCATGGTGCACAAATTCAAACGCCTTACTGAAGTCAGTGTAAATGACATCAGTTTGCATTTTCGAAAGGAAAGCATCATCTACCAAGGAAGTAAACTCAAGCAGATTGGTCGTAGTTGACCGATTCTTTACGAATCCATGTTGAACAGGGGAAACAACTGATTTGCAGAAATGCTGCAAATTCGAAGTGATTATTTTTTCATATAATTTAGGAATAGGGGACAGTTTTGCAATGCCCCTGTAATTTTGTATATCAGACTTCCCACCTTTCTTGTGAAGAGGAGTGATATAAGATTCTTTCCAAATAGATGGAAAGACAGAAGTTTCAAGGGATGGGTTAAAAAGCTTTAGCAATGGATAAAGAAGGGAAGAACTACACTCCTTGAGTGACAACTAGGAATATTGTCCGGCACAGGAGAGTAAGAAGATTTTAAAAAGTTTATAGCTAATAGGAGAGAGGAGTGTGAAATAATGGGAGGAAGTATAGAACTAGCGGAAGAAATAGTATAAGGGTGAGAATTAGTATTAGGACAGACTGAAGAGTAAGTTAATTGGAAAAAATTGGCAAAGAGGTTAGCAGAATCAGTGTCATTGCTAGCTTTATCCAAGCCAAGAAAAAACGAAGATGGCAAACTTGAAGATTGACATATGTACGAGCAATTGTCATGCGGTAAATTGCAGTAAAGAAGAGTCGGTGTACATAAGCATATATACACCTACATAAAGACGCGTTGGCTCTCGATATCTGCATTTTACTTGTGTTTTGATTCGACTAACTGTTGCGCGCGCTTAAGAGTCCAGTGCTGACAATAAGTCAACGGTCAACGAACTTTCGGTTTTTTGACCTTTTTTCGTTTTGTTCGGTTGCCATGGAAAGTTCTAGTGCTGAACCGCTGGCCCCAAATAGGGTTCATTTTTACAGCGCAAGGTGGCATCCTCGTATGAGCGGTTGCAGGCGCTTCAACCTAGCCTCAACCAAACGCCACTTGCCAATAATGATGAAATTGCATTGTCGGTGATGCTCAAGCGGATTGAAAAAATGGAGAACTAGACAAGAAGAACTAGACAAGACAAACGGAATCGGCAGTGAGTTACGCGAGGCTTTTGATGAGCTTTCAGTAACTTTGGAGACTTCATTGCGGCTTGAAATCGCTAAACGCTGTAGAGCATTGCCGTCCAGATCCACATTTGTAAATGAGCCTATTGCTGCTGCGTCAATGACTAGATCCATAGCGTTACCGACCTTACCGCCAATCAAATTGCCAACGTTTTCTGGAGGTTATACAGAGTGGTCAGATTTCTTTTCAATGTTCACAACTTTAATCGGAAATCATGCCGAACTAACAAACATTGAAAAAATGCAGCATTTGTGGCTCTGCCGGTCTGGGACTCTAGTTCCGTGTCGTGCTGTATTGGATGGTGGGTCACACCTACATTTAATTACATCCCGATTCGCTCAACAGTTTCAGTTGAAGAAAAGTCCATCTTCAGCCGCAGTTACTGGCCTGGGAAACGCCCCTTTCGCTACTGTGATCTCAAACGTCAGAGTACTCTGCAATCATCACAGCCATCGTAGCTTTCACTATAGCAGATCACCAGTCAAGCATCGCCCTTAATACAACTAATTGGAATGTGCCTGGAAATATTCGCCTCGCTGATCCTTGCTTTTACAAGCCGCAGCGAGTTGACTTATAAATCTGAGCTGGTCTTTTCTACGAGCTAATATGTGTCGGGTAAATAAAACTGCTACCGGGATTGCCTCTTCTGCAGAAGACACAATCGTGTATCGTCTGACGCCCGCACTGATTATGATGGCCGAACCGATGAGTTAATTCAACGATTTTGGGAAGAAGAAAGTTTTCCAGACCCTGTTGCTAAAGCAACAAAGGAAGAGCTTGAAGGCGAGGAGCATTTTGTAATGAATTTTCAAAAGTTGCCAATAGGAGCATATTTCGTGCGACTCGCTCTCAAACTCATCCGGATCAATTAGGTGAATCTTATCAACAGGCATTTCGCAGATTTATATCGCTTGAGAGAAAGTTACATCGTCATCCCAGCCTTAAATCCCAGTATTGCGCGTTCATTAAAGTGTATATGGAGCTCGGACATATGTCTCTTGTCCCTTCAGAGTCGTTACGCTTACGTTTATGAAGGAACAAAGCACGAGCACTGAACTTCGTGTCGTGTTTGATGGTTCAGCTATCACCAGCAATGGATGTTGGCTGAATGAAGTTTTGATGGCTGGGTCCGTCATACAACCGAAGCTGTTTAACTTGATGTCTTAATGTCTCCTTACTGGAGACATTGGCAAGTTACGGTCCCTACAATGCCTCTTGTGGCGAAATTCTGCTGATTCTGAAATAAGTGTCTTCAAGTTGGACACAGTTACGTATGGCACAAAACAAGCTTCCTTTCTTGCCGTTCGAGCAATGCAGCATTTGGCAGTCGAAGAGAAACATTTATTTCCGATTGTTGCAAAAATTATTCCACGCAATTTCTTTGGAGATGACCTTATATCTGGCGTTGGCTCGGTCCAATCGACGTATTAAATAAAACAATGGGCATCTAAAGGTTGCTTTGAACTCGGAAAATGGTGCTAGAGTCACTCCGCAGTGCTAAAAGGCATTCCTAACAAGGATAAGGACTCGTTTTTTAAATTTAGCGATGGAAGCGACATTACCAAAACCTTGGGCCTTACGTGGATCCTTTAACTGAAATGAAATTATTTACAGGTACATTCCATTGTTGGCCAGATTCATCAATATGTGTATCATGGATCCGAGATAAATCGTCGAAGTTCAACGTATTCGTTGCAAATCGGATAGCCACCATCCAGGAGCTCACAGCGGGCTGCCAGTGGCATTATGTTCCAACTGCCAGTAATCCAGCTGACATTCTTTCTAGAGGGGCCACTCCCGACGAGCTTATACATTTAAAACTTTTGTCATTTTTGGCTGGTCCACAAAGGTGCTGGCCTGCAACTTGTCTTCTTGAAAAACCAATACTGGAGTTCATCGTAATCGGCGCCCCGGACTTTTGATCTCCGACATACGTTTTGGATCCTTCATACTTTTACGTAACGTTCAAAAGGGCTCTCTTTGGTATGATATAAAGAAATTGCAATTAAAGGGCGTGGTCGCTCGTTGCAGTATACTCTCATCACTATTGCCTTTTCAGGATAAATTTGGTATTCTTCGAGTTGGTGGGCGCCGTCATCCTATTATACTGCCTAGACAACATCCGGTTACCATCGCCATTGTCACTCACTTTCCTGAGCGGAATCTCCATGCTGGACCACGAGCCTTGTTGGGAGCAATTCGTCTGCAATATTGGCCGATTGGTGGCCGCAAAACAGTTTCCAGCATTGTAAACAAATGTATCAGATGTTTCCGGAACAAGCCCCGCTAGGTGGAGCACGTAATGGTTAATCCAAAGGAGCGATTTGTTGAAACTCGAGCGTTTGATATACCTGGTGTGGACTTTTGCGGACCATTCTTCTTCTCTACAAGCCTGACACTCGAAACAAAGCTCCTATAAAATGCTACATCAGCGTACTTATTTGCTTCGTGACGAAAGCCATTTGTTTAGAGTTGGTCTATCAACTTGTGCATTTCTCAATGCTCTAAAGCGCTATTTATGCACTCGTGGCAAGCCACGTCAGATTTGGTCTGACAATGCCACCAACTTTGTCGGCGCCAAAAACGAGCTATTGTAGCTAAATAATCTCTTCCCCAGTAGCTGTCAGCAAGAGGCTGTGGTCTAGTTTTGTTTGGCGGACACAATTGACTGGCGCTTCATTCCACCGCGCTCCCCTCACTTTGGTGGCCTTTGTGAGGCGGCGGTAAAAACTGCAAAACATCACTTCTATCGGGTTGTGGTGTCAACTGTTTTGGGATTCGAAGAGCTTCGTACCCTTGTGTGCTACAAAACAACAGTCATTAATTCTAGACCACTGCTTCCCATTTCAGAAGATACAGAAGACCTTGATGTTCTTACCCCAGCTCATTTTTTGGTTGGTGACCCACAAGCCACGTTCACAGAACCAGGTGTGACGTTGGAGTTCTCAAGACAGCTAATGGAATCATAAGGCGAGCAACTAATAAGCTGTGTCTGCTTCCCCTTAACGATCCTGTTGGCTCAGCAGCTAAAAATTAAACTAGTGTTATGTTAGCATAACATTTACAGTTACATATTGCCCTGCGAGGCAAGCAATGTCACTATTTTGTTTTGTTTGGCGCTTCTCGCATGTCATAAAATAGCTCAATATTATTTGCTGTTATCTATCTAGCGCTTATCGCTTTGCGCTCATTGTAGTTTCTGTTATCGCGCTCTTTTACCTTTTGTCTTAAGCGGCTAGCGCATCAATGCTAGCGACGCCGCAATGCATTCGTGTCTCGTATCTATATCCGACCTCTTATTGATCGCTATAAGCATATAAATAAATCTATCCGTTGCATGAACTTATAAGAAAAAGTGGAGTTTTTATAACATCCTTAACTTCTCGCTATTAAGTGCTAAAAAAGCTAAAAAAGCTAAAAAAAAGCTTGTTAGCCCAACATTTTGGTGACCCAGACGTGATTTTTATATTTAACATTATATTGTTGAATAAAATTATTTAAATAAAAATTGAGCTAATTGTTACATACATATGTACGAGCAAGTGTCATGCGGTAAATTGCAGTCAAGAGGAGTCTGTCTACATAAGCATATATACACCTACATACAGACGCGTTGGCTCTCGCCACCTGCATTTTACTTGTGTTTTTATTCGACTAAGTGTTAGGCGCGCTTAAGAGTACAGTGCTGACAATAAGTCAACGGTCAACGAATTTTCGTGAGCAATTTTGATTCGGTTTTCTTTGACCTTTTTATACCCTGAACCCATTAAAAATGGGCATAAGGGTATATTGTATTTGTGCAAAATCCAAATGTATGTAAGAGGCAGAAGGACGCATATCCGACCCCATAAAGTATATATATTCTTGATCAGCACCCATAGCCGAGCCGATCTAGCCATGTCTGTCCGTCCGTCCGTCCGTCCGTCGGTATGTATGAACGAAAGTATCTCAGAACCTATAAGAGCTAGAGACTTGAAATTTTAGATGTAGGTGCTCCTAGTGCCTGCCCAGATCGAGTTTGTTTCCGATAATCGATAACTTACTCCGTATATATATGCATTTGATGTTGGAAGAAGAGGGTTCAGGGTATCCCCTAGTCGGGAGCTCCCGACTAGAACCTCTTACTTGGTTTGTTTTCTTCGGTTGCCATGGAAAGTTCTAGTGCTGAATCACTGGCCCAGCCCAAGGTTGCGTCCTCGTATGAGCGGTTGCAGGTGCTTCAATCTAACCTCAACCAAACGCCCCTTGCCAATAATGATGAAATTGCGTTGTCGGTGCTGCTCAAGCGGATTGAAAAAATAGAATCTGTATTCGAAGACTTTGACGAAATCGGCAGTGAGTTATGCGAGGCTTTTGATGAGCTTTCAGTAACTTTGGAGATTTCGGTGCGGTTTGAAATTGCTATGCGCAGTAGAGCATTGCCGTCCAGCTCCACTAGATCCAGAACGTTACCGACCTACCGCCAATCAAATTGGCAACGTGTTCTGGAGGTTATACAGAGTGGTCAGATTTCTTTTCAATGTTCACAACTTTAATCGAAAATCATCCCGAATTCACAAACATTGAAAAAATGCAGCACTTGCGGCTCTGCTTGAAGGACTCTGCGCTAGATACCATTCGGTCATTGGAAATATCAGAGGCTAATTATTCCATAGCATTAATTTTATTACAAAAACGGTTTGATAACCGTCGATTAGTATTTAAGGCACACATCGTTGAACTTCTTGGGCTCAAGAAGGTAGAGAATGGCTCCGCTGGCATGTGGCGTGAATTATCGGATAAGTTTAATGCCCATATTCGTGCTCTCACCAGTTTGGGTAGCAAGGAGCAAAATGCTGGTTGCATCCTTGTTCAGGTGCTACTGCGAAAACTGGATCCTGCTACGCAGGCGAAGTGGGAAGAGAAGCTGGAGGATCCCGCCTTTGCAAATTTAATTCCATCATGGGCACAAATTGCCACAATTTTGGAGCAACGCTACAGAACCCTAGAGAGTGTGGATTATGCTATGGCAACCTATTCGCCGAGCTCTCAGGTGGGCCAGAACAAACAGTAGGACATCACTCGTTGCTACTAACTCAATGGCTGCTGTTTGCGTATTTTGTAATGGTGAAGAGCATAATATATGGCAATGCCCAGGATTTGGCAATTTGTCTCCATAGATACGTCTCAAAGAAGCAAAGCGATTATCTTTATGCCTCAACTGACTTAAAAGGGGACATCTTTTACGAACATGCAATTTCGGAACTTTCCGTCACATGTGGCTCCAAACACCACACACTTCGCATTTAGACGCTTTGCATTCGATTCATCACTCTGTCACTCCTACTACAGGTTCTTCAGCCACCGCCCCTACCTCTCTTGTCGCCCACAACCTCAGCAGCGATGTTGTGTTCCTGGCCACTTCTATTGTACTAGTTAAAAATCGGTATGGGACTCTAGTTCCGTGTCGTGCTGTATTGGATGGTGGGTCACACCTACATTTAATTACATCCCGATTCGCTCAGCAGCTTCAGTTGAAGAAAAGTCCATCTTCAGCCGTAGTTGCTGGCTTGGG
Organism: Drosophila novamexicana; assembly: GCF_003285875.2. Lineage (NCBI taxonomy): Eukaryota > Metazoa > Arthropoda > Insecta > Diptera > Drosophilidae > Drosophila > Drosophila novamexicana. The sequence goes on along the minus strand of NW_020824943.1, from coordinate 130,894 downwards.
AAACGCCCTTTTCGCTACTGATGGATGCACTGTGACCGTCAATCTACAATCTCAAACGTCAGAGTACTCTGCAATCATCACAGTCAGCGTAGCTTCCACAATAGCAGATCCCCAGCTAAGCATCGCCCTTAATACAACTTATTGGAATGTGCCTGGAAATATTCGCCTCGCTGATCCTTGCTTGTACAAGCCGCAGCCAGTTGACTTATTAATCGGAGCTGGTCTTTTCTACGAGGCTATGTGTGTCGGGCAAATGAAACTGCTACCGGGATTGCCTTTTCTGCAGAAGACACGCTTTGGATGGATAGTTGCAGGTGGCGGTTCCCTGCAAGGCGGTACCTCTCTTTTGCCCAATCGTGTATCGTCTGATGACAGCACTGATTCCGAACCGATGAGTTAATTCAACGATTTTGGGAAGTAGAAAGTTTTCCAGACCCTGTTGATAAAGCAACAAAGGAAGAGCTTGACTGCGAGGAGCATTTTGTTAAGAATTTCCAAAAGTTGCCAACATGAACATATTCCGTGCGACTCCCTCTCAAACTCACTCTGGATTAAATAGGTGAATCTTATCAACAGGCATTCCCAGATTTATATCGCTTGAAAGAAAGTTGCATCGTCATCCCAACCTTAAGTCCCAGTATTGCCCGTTCATTCAAGAGTATATGGAGCTCGGACATATGACTCTTGTCCCTCCAGATTCGTTACGTTTATGCAAATATACTCTCCCTCATCATTTCGTGCTGAAGGAACAAAGCACGAGACCAAACTTCGTCGTGTCGTGTTTGATGGTTCAGCAATCACCAGCACTGGATTTTCGCTGATGAAGTGTTGATGGCTGGGCCCGACATACAACCGAAGCTGTTTAACATTTTGATGCGATTTCGCACGTTCCCTTTTGCCCTTACGGAGACATTGACAAGATGTATCGCTGTGTCAGAGTTACGGTCCCAGATAACTACCTACAATGCACCTTGCGGCGAAATTCTACTGATTCTGAAATAATTGTCTTCAAGTTGGACACAGTTACGTATGCCACAAAACCAGTTTCTTTTCTTGCCGTTCGAGCAATGCAGCAATTGGCAGTCGACGAGCAACATTCATTTCCAATTGATACAAAAATTCTTCGACGCGATTTCTATTCTAAATCACGAGGGGCTCCACTTAAAACTCTTACGATACCAAAACTAAAGCTTTGTGGCGCACTTTTGTTAGCCCAATTGATGCAGGAAGTAGCTGAAGTGAAATTATTTACCGCTACATCCCATTCTGGATCAGATTTATCAATATGTCTATCATTGATCCGAGATCTCTCCAGAGGGGCCACTCCCGACGAGATTATACAGTCAAAACTTTGGTCATGTGGTCCTGCATTTTTGGCTGGTCCACAAAGGTGCTGGCTTGCAACTTGTCTTCTTGAAAACCAATACTGGAGTTACGCAAAAGAGTGTTGCTCATCACAGATCCTGCAGATGGTGCAAATATGTGAATTACTTTTCTGCTATTCAACGAGTATTTGCTTATGTGTACAAGTACATCCATCGAAATCGGCGCCCCGGACTTCTGATCTCCGACATAAGTTTTGGATCCTTCATACTTTTACGTAACATTCAAAAGGGCTCTCTTTGGGAGTATACTCTCATTATTATTGCCCTTTCAGGATGAATTTGTTATTCTTCGAATTGGTCGGCGGCTCGAAAAGTCAACACATAAGTGTTGACGCCCGTCATCCTATTATACTGCCTAGACATACCATCGCCATTGTCACTCACTTTCATGAGCGGATTCTACAAAGACCTTCTTGTCAAAGACGAGAACTTACCTCATTAGAAATGGCCACTAGCTAGAGTGGTTGAATTGGTCAAAAGAACTGATGACATCACACGCGTTGCAGTTCTCAAGACAGTTAATGGAATCATAAAGCGAGCAACTGATAAGATGTGTCTGCTTCCCCTTAACAATCCTGTTAAAGCCCAATCGTTCAACGTGGGGAGTATGTTCGGCTCAGCAGCTAAAAATTAAACTAGTATATGTTTGCATAACATGATGAATTGAAAAGCTTTCACCAATCATGACGCTATGGGCGCTCAATAGGGATAAAATCGCTCCTTGATTTTGTTAATATTTCGGTATATTTCATTGCCAATGATTTGCAATGTTATTTGGGTATACCCCACACCTGATTTGTAAAATACAAATGGCCGTTGACTTTATTTTAATAATTCTACTCCGCCACAATTATTTTCACCGTCAGGACGCTAATTTAAATATTATATAAGCATTGGCAGTGTTAAGTAAAAGAATAAAGAAGTTATTTCCGACCCTATAAAATGTTCTTTCCTGGCATCTATAGTTGTCCGTCCGTATATTGAAACCTATATAAATTAAGCATATCGCTTTAATTATGTGGTGTATTTCTCGAGCTAGGAAGAGCTAAAGCGGGCCTTATGTTGGAAGAAGCCTAGAGTTGGGACTTGGTATTATTATAGTTCTATGTTTATTGATGTTTATTAATAAACGAAGTAATTAATGTCTTTTACTTTATGTATTTTTATTCAAATTGAATATTATCTATTTGTAATATTTCTAGGAATTTATCGGTATATCCGCCGCAACGGGCGAAAAATTATGATGACCCCGAGAACTCTTAAAGAGTCTTTAGCAGCAAAAGAATATTTTGACAGATTAATGGAAGAAGCGCCACTCAAGCAAGCTACTTTTCCAAGTATACTGGAACTTTTTGATCTGTTAGATAAATATCAGGTGGAAATACCAGAAGAGATACGGCTACAAGTGGAAGGCCTACAGACAGCTTGGCAGGATTATCTGAGGAAGTTAGGAGAAGCTGATGAGATGCTCGACAATAATCGTGATGAATTTAAAAAGATATTATTACATCAAGCCGAAAAATTTAAAATGATCCTTAAAGAATTCTTAGATGATTTTTATCTAAAGCTGCCTACGGCTGCCAACATGTAATACTAATCAATTTATCCATATTTTCTCGAATCACTAATTAATAAATTTTACAGAAATCCAAAGATAGCTCTTAAATTTCTAAAAATTATATCACTGAAGGTGGAGGACTGTTTCAAGTTTGAGGAGAGCCTTAAAAGCGATTTATCCGTGTTCAATGTGAATCAACCTGAAAGCTTAGATTTGCGCAAACTAGACACCGAGGTAAAAATAGTTCAGAATATTTGGCAGCTCATTCTCGACTGGCAAACCAGCTGGGATAATTGGCGAAAAGGTAACTTCTGGAAAATTAATATTGATGAAATGGAGGATAAGGCCCTAAGCTTATACAAGGAATTTAGTATATTAAACAAAATGTATTATGAGCGCCATTGGGAGATGTTAGAAGTAACAACAAAAAGTATAGACAGTTTTAGGCGGACTCTGCCATTAATTACAGCACTGAAAAATCCTAATATGCGTGAACGTCATTGGAGTAGAGTGCGTGGTGTAATGCAAGTGTAAGTGTGGTATTTATTTATATTTATTGTCCATTTGTGTGAAATTGCTAGTACTTTCTCAAGAGCTATAGTCAAAAAGACACAGACGAATCAAAAAATTTAGATTTTCAGAGAATTCCGAATGCTTTGATTTACAATTTAATTTTATATTACAAGATCTCTGTTGGTAGTCCAATGACAGAAGTGTTTCAAACTTTTCGTAGTTAAAGTTGTATGAAATTGGGCCATGCCTAAATTTATTCAATAAATAGCGGCAGAAATTAATTGTAAGATTGACAGAAAAGTCAGTTAAGTAAGTTGGCATATACTAATAGAACGGAAGGATCGCTCTAGGTTTCATTAGCTGTTTGGAGCCTACGACATAGGTCACATATTTGCGAATCTGTTCGACAGCCTCTATTACACTTTACCAAGTAATGAAAACTTGCGGATAACAGAGGCCCATTTGCTCATATAATCTGCCAGAGGAATAGGATTTTCGTGATTAAGATGCTCAATTAGAGGAAAGTTGCGTCCATAAATGTAGGGGCCAATTGGGCGCTTGAGTGGCCAAATATTAGCAGCCCATTGGGCTAAAACCCCCATTTTAGAAAAAAAAAAAAAACAAAATAAATTAGCATATATTATTTAGGTCAAAAAATGCATGATTAAATAATTAAAATAAATATATAAAATATATAATACACAAACCCCTAATTCCTAAACTAAAAGAGCAACAAGTGCAAGTTAGCAGGAGACGATCTTGTTTCTAAAATGACTACAACGGAAAGACCTTAAATATTATTTCATCTAATTCCTTTTTCATAACATATTAATATATATGTCGGAGTGCGAATTATTATTCTCCATTCTATAAAGCTTCAGAGCGCAGCGAATTTCGATGTGTACGGTAGGCGTCTCCGGAAGCAAAATCCTATTAAGATCGGACCACTATATCATATAGCTGCCATAGGATCGATCCGTCGAAAATTAAGTTTTTGTATGAAAAAAACATTTTTTTTTATCAAAATATCTTGGCCAAACTCGGAATTTTTTAGTTTTATTTTACTACTCATATATATGGAAAATCCTATTAAGATCGGATCTTTTTATCATATAGCTGCCATAGGGACGATCGGCCGAAATTTAAGTTTTTGTATGAAAAACATTTTGATTTTCAAGATATCTTGACCAAACACGGCATTTAGTGGTTTTACTTTACTCCCCACATATATGCGGAATCCTATTAAGATCGGACCACTATATATATAGCTGCCATAGGATCGATCGGTCGAAAATTAAGTTTTTGTATAAAAAACATTTTGTTTTTCAAGATATCTTAATCAAACTCGGCAGTTATTAGTTTTATTAAGCTCCTCATACATAAGCAAAATTCTATTAAGATCGGACCACTATATCATATAGCTGCCATAGGGACGATCAGTCGGAAATTAAGTTTTTGTATGAAAAAACATTTTGTTTATCAAGATATCTTGACCAAACTCGGCATTTATTGGTTTTACTTTACTACTCATATATATGCAAAATCGTATTAAGATCGGACCACTATATCATATAGTTGCCATAGGAACGATCAGTTGAAAATTAAGTTTTTGTATGAAAAACATTTTGATTTTCAAGATATCTTGACCAAACTCGGCATTTATTAATTTTACTTTACTCCCCACATATATGCGAAATCCTATTCAGATCGGACCACTATATCATATAGCTGCCATAGGGTTGATCGGTCGAAAATTAAGTTTTTGTATGAAAAAACATTTTGTTTTTCAAGATATGACCAAACTCGGAATTTATTAGTTTTACTATACTCCTCTTATATAGGAAAAATCCTTTTTAGATCGGCCACTATATCATATATCTGCCATAGGAACGATCGGTCGAAAATTAAGTTGTATGAAAAAACATTTTGCTTATCAAGATATCTTGACCAAACTCGGCATTTATTGGTTTTACTTTACTACTCATATATATGCAAAATCGTATTAAGATCGGACCACTATATCATATAGTTGCCATAGGAACGATCAGTTGAAAATTAAGTTTTTGTATGAAAAACATTTTGATTTTCAAGATATCTTGACCAAACTCGGCATTTGTTAATTTTACTTTACTCCCCGCATATATGCGGAATCCTATTAAGATCGGACCACTATATATATAGCTGCCATAGGATCTATCGGTCGAAAATTAAGTTTTTGTATAAAAAAACAGTTTGTTTTTCAAGATATCTTAATCAAACTCGGCATTTACTATTTTCAGGTACTTTTTAGATAGGGGCAAAGCACTATGAGCATTATGAAAAGGTTGGGTCTGCAAGGGTATTAGTTCTTCGGCGTGCCGAAGATAGCCCTTCTTTCTCGTTTGGTTATCAAGATATCTAGACCAAACTCGGCATTTACTATTTTCCCATTACTTCTTAGATTTGGGCAAAGCACTATGAGCATTATGAAAGATTATTAGATAGCCCTACTTTCTCGTTATATTTATGTGTGCGTGCGTAAGTGGATGTTCATTGGGAAGGGGAACGGGGGGTCTTATGTTTCCATTTCTGTGCGTTGGAGTCGAGTGCGCAATATGGGAAGGGGGTGGATGGGGAATTGGGTGGACATGAGGAAAGGGTCAGGAGTGTTATGTTTCCATTTGGGTGTGGGGAGCAAGGTCACATTGTATGCGTGTGCGTGTGTGTTTTTATGCCCTTGCAGAGGGTATTATAATTTTGTCATGAAATGTGTAACGCATAGAAGGAGACATCTCCGACCCCATAAAGTATATATATTCTTGAGCAGCATCAACAGACGAGTCGATAGAACCATGTTCATCTGTCTGTTTCTATGCGAACTAGTCTCCCAGTTCAAAAGCTACCTTAATAAACTTTCGCAGAAGTCCGTTTTTCGGTTGCACGCAGCACATATGTGAAAACCAGCTGGATCGGACCACTATATCATATAGCTGCCATAGGAACGATCGGTCGAAAATTAAGTTGTTGTATGAAAAAATTTTGTTTTTCACGATATATTGACCAAACGCGGCATTTATTTGTTTAACTATGCCCATTATATATATACAAAATCCTATCAACATCGGACCACTATATCATATAGCTGCCATAAGAGCGATCCGTCGAAAATTAAGTTGTTGTATGAAAAAACCTTTTGTTTATCAAGATATCTTGCCCAAACTCGGCATTAACTATTTTCCCTTTGCTTCTTAGATATGGGCAAAGCACTACAAGCCATATGAAAAGGTTGTGTCTGCAAGGGTATTAGATCTTCGGCGTGCCGAAGACAGCCTTTCCTTCTCGTTTTTTTTTTTTAGTAATAACACAAAATATCCTACAACTTTACCCTTGTTTTTATCAAACCTCGTTTAATTATATGCTGCGCCAGTTGAAACATTTTGTACTATACACCTTCCCTGATCCGCTTGGTACGCACAACAAAGTTACAGCCGATGACATAGGCATAAAAATTTCCTATTAATTTATCTACAATATTAAAAATATCAGAATAATGACATTGTTCAGCCATACGCTAATTGCTAGAAATTATTGCCAAATTATTTCGCTGCCCAACAAATAGTGGCGAAAATGTTTTATTGCCATGGCAACAGCAAGAGTCTCTAATTCATATAAATGGTATCGTAACTCAGCAGGTGAAGCGGCCGCCTTTCTGTAATATTCAACAACATGGGACTTGTTGTGAATTTTATGTAACAAGATGGTACCATATCCACGAGCGCTTGCATCGGTATGCAACTCGATTGGATACTGGCTTCTGTGTAAGAATAGGAATAACTTTTTTCTGGCTTCCAACTAAATTCGTTATTATGTGATGTTAAAAAATATAACGGTTTCATAAAACAAGCAAATCCTTGCATGAATCGCCGAAAATAGGACGCTAGTCCAATAAATTGTCTTAAAGCAGAGACCGACTAAGAAGGTGGTGTGGCAGTCAACGCTGAAATTTTAAGCGAATTTGGACGAATTTCACCAACACTCACTTTATAAACTAAATATCGAACAGATGACTTAAGAAAAAAACACTTTTTTACATTAACTGAAAATCCAGGTTTTGTGAGAACGTCAAGAGTAATCTTTAACCTTTCCAATATAGAAATGTACTAAAAATATTATTTCTAAGGGTGTTTATCACTTTCGATGTGTACGCTAGGCGTCTGGACTCAACGTCCTTTTCCCTTTGTATCCCATCGAACCAAGCTCGGCGACATTGTCGCCTCGCCCTGACAGTTCTAAGCAAAGCGACAATATTGCTTTTAGAACAGTCGCAACATACAACTTCATTTGCCATTCCCAATCATTGGGAACTACCAAATATTTTGACATTCCCAATCATTAATGTGACATTCTACGTTTAACCACACAGACATTCCTTGCACCGACATATATATGTCGGATGGTCCGGTGAATTCATGGGCTTTTCACTTCGAGCAGCGAGATCCGTCGTCTTTGTTGGTTGCATTAGATGTTTTCTATTTTTTTCGGGGTAAGCAATTCACTTTCTTCTGTGCAAATAAATTCATTGCCTCTCATCGCAACGAATACCCACGAAAACCAGCGGCAATCGCTTTTCGTTCTTGCAACGCAGCAAAAGCCAGTGATAACCGCTTTTCGTTCTTGCAATGCAACGAATACCGGATATAACCGCTTTTACTTCTTGCAAAGCTCTCTTCTTATCTTTACACGAATCAGCCGCCAAAGAGCTGCACGCATACCAACAACAATATGCACGGGCCACACTCAGCGAGGAAGAGTAAGACATGCACTTCTCAAGCTTCTGTTTCATAAACAATGCTCAAAATCAAATTTTGCAAAAAACATTAAAGTGGATGAATATTTTGAAACGCACCAAGTCTAGCTATGTTTCTCAGAATGTCTTCGCTAGTACAAGCTTATACGTCTGTTTCAACGCCACAATCTTTATTGGTACCCTCACTCGTACTACCATTTGCGTCTGTTTCAACGCCACAATCTTTATTAGCAGCCTCACTGGTACTCTTATTTGCGTCTGTTTCAACGCCACGACACATCTCTGTACCACTTCTTCATATCTTCATCCATTTCTCCAGAAACTGTCTCGACCGGTAACGCTCTCAAGCATTCTTGTGAGAATTTAAAAGTCCATTAGCTGTTTAATGACTTTAAACCATATCGATCTCCATCCAATAGTTCCGCTATTACAAACGGTCCTTTGAATTTATGATCTAGTTTGGCTTGATTCCTCCCTCCACACTTGAAAAGAACAAAATCACCCACGATTTGCTTTACAATTTTCGCTTTGTCTTTATCGCTTCTTTATTTGTCACAATGCGTATTTCCTATCGTATTATTTTTATCTTGTGCGCTTACATATCATAAATTTCCATCTTTTTCATTGACAATATTTGACAACATCCCTAAAGGCTTTACATCTTTTCCAATTAGAAATTGTAGTGGACTTAATTTGGTAACACGATTGTATATGCAATTTATTGCCAATTAAACTTCTTTTAAAGCCTCTTGCCAAGAACTTTGACCTCTCACTACAGCTGTTAGCAAACTTTCGACTAGCTCCTGTGGCGATCAAATGCAATTCAATAATATGTGCAGAACAAAATTCTTTAAAAACATCGGCCCTAATCAAAAGATATAACTGCATTAACGGACTGTATACAACTTTTGGTATCTATGTTCTGTGTATGATGCAAATACACGTACTTTGTTAATGCATCTATAAGAACAATGACATATTTCTTTTGCTCGTTTTTGCCACTTAATTTTCAAGTGATGTCTACATAAATTGTGCCATGGTATTTCAATTTTGAGTATCGGATGCATTTCCTGTTTAATTTTCCCGGAGAGTGGTTTCGATGGCTTACACGTTTTGCAATTGCTAACGAATTTTCGGACATATTTTGCCATACCGTCAAACCAATAGCAACTATACACCACCTTATCGATTGTTAGTAAAGTAAAGAAATGTAAGCTAGATATAAGGAATGTTAAGTAGATAGGACAAAGATACAGTTACCCAGACCCCACAAAACATCGGCCCTGATCAGCTATAATCCATTACGCAAGGCGACTCAGCACCCTTATTATTGCTCGCTGAAAGACTGACTGAGCGTTCTTCAAGCCAAATGGCATTGACAAGAACTCATACTGTCCCTCTGGCCTAACAAACGCTGTACGTTCGATAGATTCTGAGAAATCTACCCCACGGAATCTGACAATTTGGTCAGCAAACTTATCGGAGACTCTGTTGGCATTTACTTCTCTATAATCAACACATAAGCAATCTTTCCCATTTTTCTTTCTGACCAACATAATAGGACTCGCAAATGGTGAGCAGCTAGGCTGAATAACCTTTGCCACCAATAATTCATTTATCTTACATCGGGCAGTTTCCTTTTCATCTATGCTAAGCCTATATGGGCGTCTTTGTACAGTTTTGTTTGGATCAATTAGACGTTTTTCCAACTGGCCAGTATCAACGCGACTTTTTTGTATCCCATGGATGAAATGCTCTTTATATGATGTAGTAGTCCGATCTTAATATGATTTAGTCTATATATGAGGTGTAAAGTAAAAATAACAAATGACGAGTTTGGGCAAGATATCTTAAAAAATAAGATGTTTTTTCATACAACTTAATTTTCGACCGATCGTTCCTATGGCAGCTATATGATATAATACTCCGATCTTAATATGATTTTGTCTATATATGAGGAGTAAAGTAAAAATATAAAATGCCGAGTTTGCTCAAGTTATCTTGAAAAACAAAATGTTATTTCATGCAACAACTTCATTTTCGACCGATCGTTCCTATGGCAGTTATATAATATAGTGGTCCGATCTTAATCGGATTTTACATGCATATGAGGAGTATAGTAAAACAAATAAATGCCGAGTTTTGTCAAGATATCTTTAAAAAAATGTTTTTTCATACAACTTATTTTTCGACCGATCGTTTCTGTGGCAGTTATATGATATAGTGTACCGATCTGAATAGGATTTTGCATTTATATGAAGAGCATAGTAAAACTAATGTCAAGTTTGGTTAAGATATCCTGGAAAACAAATTATTTTTTCATACAACTTAGTTTTCGACCGATCGTTCCTATGACACCCATATAATAAAGTCGTCCGATCTTAATAGAATTTTCCATATATATATATGAGGAGCTTAGTAAAACTAATAAATGCCGAGTTTGGTCAAGATATCTTGAAAAATAAAATGTTTTTTCATACAACTTAATTTTCGACCGATCGTTCCTATGGCAGCTATATGATATAGTAGTCCGATCTTAATAAGATTTTGTCCATATATGAGGAGTAAAGTAAAAATAATAAATGCCGAGCTTGCTCAAGTTATCTTGAAAAACAAAATGTTTTTTCATACAACAACTTCATTTTCGACCGATCGTTCCTATGGCAGTTATATAATGTAGTGGTCCGATCTTAATAGGATTTTGCATATATCTGAGGAGCTTAGTAAAACTAATAAATGCCGAGTTTAGTAAAAATATCTTAAAAAACAAAATGTTTTTTATACAACTTATTTTTCGATCGATCGTTTCTGTGTCAGTTATATGATATAGTGTACCGATCTGAATAGGATTTTGCATTTATATGAAGAGCATAGTAAAACTAATTAAAGTCAAGTTTGGTTAAGATATCCTGGAAAACAAATTGTTTTTTCATTCAACTTAGTTTTCGACCGATGGTTCCTATGACATCTATATAATAAAGTAGTCCGATCTTAATAGAATTTTGCATATATATGAGGAGCTTAGTAAAACTAAAAAATGCCGAGTTTAGTAAAGATATCTTAAATAATAAAATGTTTTTTCATACAACTTAATTTTCGACCGATCGTTCCTATGGCAGCTATATGATATAGGGGCCCGATCTTAATATGATTTTGTCTATATATGAGGAGTAAAGTAAAAATAATAAATGCCGAGTTGGCTCAAGTTATCTTGAAAAACAAAATCTTTTTTCATACAACAACTTCATTTTCGACCGATCGTTCCTATGGCAGTTATATGATATAGTGTACCGATCTAAATAAGATTTTGCATGCATATGAGGAGTATAGTAAAAATAATAAATGCCGAGTTTGGTCAAGATATCTTAAAAAATAAAATGTTTTTTCATACAACTTAGTTTTCGACCGATCGTTCCTATGGCAGCTATATGATATAGCGGTCCGATCTTAATATTATTTTGTCTATCTATGAGGAGTAAAGTAAAAATAATAAATGCCGAGTTGGCTCAAGTTATCTTGAAAAACAAAATCTTTTTTCATACAACTGCATTTTCGACCGATACTTCCTATGGCAGTTATATAATATAGTGGTCCGATCTTAATAGGATTTTACATGCATATGAGGAGTATAGTAAAACAAATAATTGCCTAGTTTAGTAAAGATATCTTGATAAACAAAATGTTTTTTCCATACAAAAACATAATTTTCGACCGGTCGTTCCTATGACAGCTATATGATATAGGGGCCCGATCTTAATATGATTTTGTCTATATATGAGGAGTAAAGTAAAAATAATAAATGCCGCGTTGGCTCAAGTTATCTTGAAAAACAAAATCTTTTTTCATACAACAACTTCATTTTCGACCGATTGTTCCTATGGCAGTTATATGATATAGTGTACCGATCTAAATAAGATTTTGCATGCATATGAGGAGTATAGTAAAAATAATAAATGCCGAGTTTGGTCAAGATATCTTGAAAAATAAAATGTTTTTTCATACAACTTAGTTTTCGACCGATCGTTCCTATGGCAGCTATATGATATAGTGGTCCGATCTTAATATGATTTTGTCTATCTATGAGGAGTAAAGTAAAAATAATAAATGCCGAGTTGGCTCAAGTTATCTTGAAAAACAAAATCTTTTTTCATACAACTTCCTTTTCGACCGATCGTTCCTATGGCAGCTATATGATATAGTGGTCCGACCTTAATAGGATTTTACATGCATATGAAGAGTATAGTAAAACAAATAAATGCCGAGTTTGGTCAAGATATCTTAAAAAAAAATGTTTTTCATACAACTTATTTTTCGATCGATCGTTTCTGTGGCAGTTATATGATATAATGTACCGATCTGAATAGGATTTTGCATTTATATGAAGAGCATAGTAAAACTAATTAATGTCAAGTTTGTCTAAGATATCCTGAAAAACAAATTGTTTTTTCATACAACTTAGTTTTCGACCGATCGTTCCTATGACACCTATATAATAGTGTGGTCCGATCTAATAAATGCCGAGTTTAGTAAAGATATCTTAAAAAATAAAATGTTTTTTCATACAACAACTTAATCTTCGACCGATCGTTTCTGTGGCAGTTATATGATATAGTGTACCGATCTAAATAAGATTTTGCATGCATATGAGGAGTATAGTAAAAATAAGAAATGCCGAGGTGGTCAAGATATCTTGTAAAATAAAATGTTATTTCATACAACTTAATTTTCGACTGATCGTTCCTATGGCAGCTAACTGATATAGTAGTCCGATCTTAATATGATTTTGTCTATATATGAGGAGTAAACTAAAAATAATAAATGCCGAGATTGCTCAAGTTATCTTGAAAAATAAAATGTTTTTTTCATACAAAAACTTCATTTTCGACCGATCGTTCCTTTGGAAGATATATAATATAGTGGTCCGATCTTAATAGGATTTTTCATATATATGAGGAGCTTAGTAAAACTAATAAATGCCGAGTTTAGAAAAGATATCTTGATAAACAAAATGTTTTCGACCGATCGTTCCTATGACAGCCATATGATATAGTGGTCCGATCTTAATATGATTTTGTCTATATATGAGGAGTAATGTAAAAATAATAAATGCCGAGTTTGCTCAAGTTATCTTAATAAACAAAATGTTTTTTTCATACAAAAACTTAATTTTCGACCGATCGTTCCCATGGCAGTTATATAATATAGTGGTCCGATCTTAATAGGATTTTGCATATATATGAGGAGCTTAGTAAAACTAATAAATGCCGAGATTAGAAAAGATATCTTGATAAACAAAATGTTTTCGACCGATCGTTCCTATGACAGCCATACGATATAGTGGTCCGATCTTAATATGATTTTGTCTATATATGAGGAGTAAAGTAAAAATAATAAATGCCGAGTTTGCTCAAGTTACCTTGAAAAACAAAATGTTTATTCATACAACAACTTAATTTTCGACCGATCGTTCCTATGGCAGCTAACTGATATAGTAGTCCGATCTTAATATGATTTTGTCTATATATGAGGAGTAAAGTAAAAATAATAAATACCGAGTTTGCTCAAGTTATCTTGAAAAATAAAATGTTTTTTTCATACAAAAACTTAATTTTCGACCGATCGTTCCTATGGCACGATATCTTGAGCAAATTCGGCATTCTTTAGTTTTACTATGCTCCTCATATGTATGCAGAATCCTAATTAGATCGGACCCCTATGTCATATAGCTGCCATAGGAACGATCGGTCGAAAATTAAGGTGGATGAAAAAACATTGTGTTTTTCAAGATATCTTGACCAAACTCGGCATTTATTAGGTTAACTATAGTCCTCATATATATGCAAAATCCTATTAAGATTGGACCATTTGCCATTTGAACGAATTGTTGAAAATTAAGATTTTGTATGGACAAATTTTTTGTTTTTCACTATATCTTGACCAAACTCGGAATTTTTAGTTTAACTATGCTTCTCATATATATGCAAAGTCCTATCAACATCGGACCACTATATCATTTTTTTGATTAGAAACCTGTTTTTGTTATCAAGATATCTTGACCAAACTCGACAATAACTATTTTCCCTGTGCTTCTTAGATATGGCAAAGCACTATAAGCATTATGAAAAGGTTGGGTCTGCAAGGGTAATAGACCTTCGGCGTACCAAAGATAGCCTTTCTTTCTCGTTAAGCTTGAACTCGTGAAGAATCATAGAAATTAAATTTGGTTATTGACACGCTAGCAGAAGATTTGCTAGCAATAAAGGCTGCCAATATCTCAGAAGTGGTGTCCGACGAAGGTCGAGACACAAAAACTTGCCTACGAGGGGCAACAACCGTTAAAGTAGGCGTTGATGGGACTGCCGGTAATACAGGAGTTGGTGGAGCTAACGGGGCTGACGGGGCTGAGGCAGTTTGGATAACTGTTACGGGATCAGGTACGGGCTCTACTGTGACTACTTCCGGGGTTGAAACAGGGGTAATTGGGCAGTCGCTCGGAGAAGGCGATAAAGACAACATTGGAAATAAATCCAAGTTGCTAGGTAGCGACAAGAAAGACGTAGGTGTCTAAATAGACGTAGAGGGCAATTGCAAAAGTTGAGTCTGCAGCCGGCGATTGCTTGGAGACTCGAATTTGTATTTGCCAAGAAACTCAAAACTCAAATTACTCGAGAGCTGCTTAGCCACATTATTCAAATTTAAGAATTGATTTCTCACAGAATTATATACTGGATATGCATTTTGGGCACGACGAACGCAAGCTGCCGCAGCCCTTGGCAGTTGCAGCGATCTTGGCGCAATCACGCCCAGTGAGACCTGCACATTAAAAAGCATGCATCATATTCTCACCCAGCTAGCAATTAACAAATTGCGTCAGTGCAGAATCATCAGCCTGCTTGAAAGTGCTCGGTTTCTTACAGCACGACATAATTATTATTTGCGTATGCAAGTTGCGAGGGCGCAGAGTAAACCGAAAACAATACACAAAAATAGATCAAGTAAACACTCAAAAATCAATTATTCGTACACAAAAAAATTGTTTGGAGCGAAAAGCAATAGCAAAAATTTGCGAGAGCGCGATGCACAAGCAGAAATATGCAGCAGCGAGCACGCGCACAAACAAGTGAATGCACAGGGGAGCACCAAAGCAAAGTAATCAAAACAGGCAATAACAACACGGAACTGACGCCGCGTTTTATAGATGCAATAATTAACAGACTTACGATGCACAACAGATAACACTTTGCACAATTTATAAAGGCTTTTTAAATAAAGCACCAAAATATGCAAAATTTAGAAATAAAAAGCAGGATTAAAGCGCAAAAATATATACAAATCTTGGAGTACAAGTAAAACACGTCTATCACTCTCAATTGAAAACTCTCTCTTTCGAAATGCTAAGCTTTTGTGGCACAATGTTCTCTACATAACCTTGACATAAAATTTCTCAGAATCGTTGACAATGCCCTTAAGCATTACATCATTATGCAATCGTTTTCCAAAAAATTTTCCAGCTACAGCTTCCTCTGTGAGTGAACACTCGGCTCCAGAGTCAAAGTAAAAATCAAGAGATTCACCAGCATGGGTAAGTGTACCTTTTGGTTCCACTGCCGAGCAGATTTCCACACGCTTCACTGTGCTCTAAGCAGTCGAAGGGCACACAGTGGAAATATGTCCAACTTTTCCACACTTATAAGTTACTTCTTCATACGGCTGCCCGCAATTTTATGCCCTTCCCTTCCGCAATAGTGGCAAGTGATGTGTGAGAATTTGCGCTTCTTTTTTTTCGGGACCCTGCGTTGATTGCCTCTTGCCGCTGCCCTATTTCATACACTTGCAATTGTCGCCGCAATTCGCTACTTGACTTAATGTTTGTTGTACACACTAAGTGTTTCAGAACAGAAATCAGAAAAACCGATATTGCTATTTCCTCCAGATCCACATTTTTCATCTTGGTCATTAACGAAATGACTTGTTTGTTACCATCCGCTGACATGCATTCTCCATTCCTTGGACGCCCGCTTCGCAGTTTCATGAGAGTAGCCGTAGTCGTTTCTACGCCCACAAATCTTTGGGCAAATAACTCCTTAAATTGAATCCAGCTTATTCCGGGAAAACATATCTGAGAAAGCCATGGTGACGCACTGCCTTCCATAGATTTGCTGAGAGCCATAAGGGGTACGGTACCCTCGAGCGAGTTCTCAGTAAGAATCATGTCTACAGTCGAAATCCAAGCACTTGCGTCAGCACCCGCAGCGTCGGGATTGTATTTTGGCAAAAACACCGCTTTTTATTCACGAGCCGCTGCGCCTGCCTGCACTGCCCGCAACAACTCTATGAAATTCATATTTTATTTCTCAAACATTTCACGCCACTGAGGATCAGGGGGACCCGATCCCACCTCTGATGTCGGATGGTCCGGTGAATTCATGGGTTTTTCACTTCGAGCAGGGAGTCCCGGTGTCTTTGTTGGTGGCATTATATATTTTTTACTGTTTTCCGACCATTTACTTTCGTCTGTGCAAATAAATTCGTGCCTCTCATCGCAACGAATACCCACGAAAACCAGCGGTAATCGCTTTCGTTCTTGCAACACAGCGAAAGCCAGTGATAACCGCTTTTCGTTCTTGCAACGTAACGAATACCAGATATAACTGCTTTTACTTCTTGCAACGCTTTCTTCGTGTCCTTACACGAATCAGCCGCTAAAGAGCTGCACGCACACCAACACTATTCAGCGAGGAAGAGTAAGAATCGCTCTCTCTCTCTCTCTCTTTCTCACCGACTCTTTATTCTTTTGCGTACATATTCACCAGTTACAATATTATGGTGCTCTCTTATTACAGTTACTGTTTATTTCTCCCTTTGGTACATATATTCTTCGACACCGCCAATCTTGACGCTTACACGACCTCGTGAATGAACTGAGTAATTCGCGTTGACATGCACTGCTCAAGTTACAGTTTTATGAACAACCCTCAAAATCAAATTTAGCAAAAAGCATTGAAGATGGATGAATACTTTGAAACGCACCAAGTCTACCTATGTTTCTCAGAATGGCTTCGCTAGTATAAGCTTTTGCGTCTGTTTCAACGCTGCATCTCATCATATCTTCATCCATTTCTTCAGAACCTGTCTCGAACGGTAACGCTCTCAAGCATTCATGTGAGAATTTAAAAGTCCGTTAACTGTTTAATGACTTTAACAAACAGTCCTTTGAATTTAGGATCTAATTTCGTTTGATTCTTCTCTCCACACTTAAAAAGAACATACTCAGCCACGTTATGTTTTACAATTTTTGCTTTGTCTTTATCCCTTCTTTATTTGTCATAGTGCGCATTCCTTATCATATTATTTCTTGTTGAATTTTCCCGGAGAGTTCACACGTTTTGCAATTGTTGTCGAAGAACAACACCGAGAATTGTCCTACGGTTGGTTAACGACGGAAGGTTAAGAAGAAGCGGACTGCTGAAGTATGATGGCAACCGAAGAGGGTCCCAATTTAAACCTCGTAAGGCAAAAAGCAGAAATTGCTTCTGAACAGATTCAATACGAGCCTGGCTATTGTTATACTGCGGAAAACAGATGCAAGAGCAGTATTCATGGATAGGGCGGTCAAGAGAGATGAACAGAAGTTGCGTTATAAAATGATCGTTTAACTCTTTAGACCATCGTTTAATGAATCCAAGTACACCTTTTGCCTCATAAACGATGGTATCAATGTGAAGATTAGAACATGTTTTAGATTCAAAAGGAACGCCTAGACCCTTAACTGTTGGTATACGTTGCAAGGTTTCATTTAGAAAGATACAGACGAACAAACGGTCAGACGGACAGACGGACATGGCTATATCGACTCGGCTGTTGATGCTGATCAAGAACATATATACTCTATGGTGTCGGTGATGTCCCTTTCTATGCGTTACACATTTCACGACAATATTAAAATACCCTCTGCAAGGGTATACAAAAAAATGGCTTTTCTGTTATACAGGTACATAGCCCAAGTTCGAAGAGTAACAGAGATGCCAAATGCAAAAATTAATGTAATTTATGCTATCAAAACACTTTGATCACCTCACCAAGCTACGCGCACGCTCCCAAGATGAACAGACTTCCTGTATGCACCGTGGGTGAAATTATATGGTAACGAACAAAGGTTTCCAGTGGTACCAGCACTATCTTAGACGAACAATGGGTATCGGATGCATTTGTTTTGAATTTTTCCGGAGGGTGGTTTTGATAGTTTACACGTTATGCAATTGTAAACGCATTTTCGGACATATTTAGCCATACCGTCAAACCAATAGCAAATATTTACCTTATCCAGGGTCATTTCCCAATCAAGGTGCATTATAGCCTCGTGAAAAGCAAGCCTAATCTCACTTCATTGTATTTGCAATATTTTAGTTAATGTTATTATTTAGAAATTAAAATATTAAAGCTCATATTTCGGGATCTCGTTGCTGTTCAGCTTTAAGCCAGGTGTCACCAATTTCAGTTAAGCTTATTCGTTTTTCAAAGGTTTTATTTTCGAGAAAAGAAATCTTTTTGCGCCGTGCACGTTCCTATAAACAATATCAAACTCAAAAGATTGCAAATACAACCACCATTGATATACCTTGTCATCCAACTCAATCTTTTGTTGACTTGCCTGTTGAGTTAAAAGCAAATGTTTGGAATCTAAGCCAAGAAATAAGTAAATTTTTGGCTTTTCACAACACGTTATTTATTTATTTATTAATTAATGGTCGCCAAAACGAGTGTCTTCCTCATTATTCAATATATTATATAATGGATAATAGAATTATATGCTAAAAGCCTAGTTAAAGAATACAATTTTCTAAATAGCATCACCGACCGATGGAGGTGTTTTATTTGCCAGTCCGGCCAGCTGTGCCCCTTTTCACAGCTAATTTTGTCAGTGACGCTATTAGAGCCTACATCTAAGCAGAAGGTTGAAGGTAGTAAAAAGTGTTCTTAAGTAAAATTAAAAATAATCTTAATTTGCTATATTAATAAAGAAAATACAATAAACAGGAAAAAAGAAAGTAAGATGTTAATAAAGCAAAAAAATATATGCTAGATATAATGAGTGTTAAGTAGATAGGACGAAAAAAAAGGTAATGGGAAATCAGCGACCCGGTTAGTATACGTTGCAAAGGGATATTGTCGATTGTATAACTGAAAGATAAGGTGTAGTACGATTAAATGTCATAAACATACTCTGAACAATTCAGATGCAATTGATTAACCGAACAACAAAGTTTCATAGCGTTTAAATCGTTTTGTAGACGAGAATGATGTAGGGGATTAGTGTATGATAGAAAAAAATTGGGGGAGAGGGGAGATCATTTATAAAAAGAGCAAAGAGTAAAGGTCCAAGATGACTACCTTGAGGAACACCAGAAGTAACGTGAACCCGTTCAGCCTTCGCATTACTTTGTGGGCCCTACCTTTTAAATAAGAATTAATCCAAAGCAAAAGAGACGGAGGGAAACCTATTCGGTCAAGTTTAAAAAGTAAAATGTCATGGTACACAGAGTCAAACGCCTTACTGAAGTCAGTGTAAATGACATCAGTTTGCATTTTCGAAAGGAAAGCATCATTTACTAAGGAAGTAAACTCAAGCAGATTGGTCGTAGTTGACCGATAAGAATCATAAAGATATGATTCCCGATTGAACAGGGGAAACAACTGATTTGCAGAAATGCTGCAAATGCGAAGTGATTATTTTTTCAAATAATTTAGGAATAGCGGACAGTTTTGCAATGCCCCTGTAATTTTGTATATCAGACGTCCCTCCTTTTTTGTGAAGAGGAATGATATAAGATTCTTTCCAAAGAAAGGCAGAAGTTTCAAGGGATAGATTAAAAGCTTTAGCAATGGATAAAGAAGGGAAGAGCAGTACTCCTCGAGGAGACAACTAGGAATATTGTCCGGCCCAGGAGAGTAAGAAGATTTTAATGAGTTTATAGCTAATAGGAGAGAGGAGTGTGAAATAATGGGAAGAGGTATAGAACTAGCGGAAGAAATAGTATAAGGGTAAGAATTAGTATTAGAACAGACTGATTGGAAAAAATAAGCAAAGAGGTTAGCAGAATCAGAGTCATTGCTAGCCTTATCCATCCCAAGAAAAAAAGAAGATGGCAAACTTGAAGATTTACGCTTCAAGTTTACAAAATAATAAAACTGTCTCGGATTTTGGGCAAATTGCCTTTTACAAACGTGTTAGTTATGATTCAGTTGATTTAATCGAGTTTATATAAACTACAAGGTTATTTGGCTGTGGCTCAGAAAAAGTTCTTCGCTTCGCCTCGATCAACAACGAACTGACCTGATAAAAGGGAATATGCAAGTTTTTAGAAGCTGCGACAAGTGCAAGAGAGGCTTGCCTCGTTCATAATAAACAGCTGTTTCACTAGACTAAGATTACAACCTCTTCTTATCATGAATTTTTACTTATGCTGATTTGATGCGTCTGATGCAGAATCCAACATACTACCCCCGTTGGAAACCTGACTTTCAACAGAATTCTGAAGAGCAGCAGACACAGCTTGTTTACGGTTCTTCGGATGATTCCAGCCGTGGTCTTCAAATCAGCTACACGATTTATTCTAACCTTCCCAGGAATCAAGTTAATTAACCTTACCAAACGCCTACCGCATGGGAGGCAGATTTTCGTCTTTAACGAGCACCAGGTCGTTGATGCACAACGCTTGTTGCTCGCTGTTGTAGTAAGGTGAGGTACTCTTTACGTAATCGAGCCCAGAACACCTGTTGTAGTTGCGTCACACGCTGCCAGCCATCCGAACGGTCGTAGTTTAATTTGGTCCTTGACTAGCTCTAGGTGCATTGCCTAGCTGGTAAAGCAAATGAAGACGCTGACGTACCACTTGATGGACGGCCTCGTACGTACTTCCGACTTATAGAAGAAGGGTTCGCAATAATATTTACGTTGAACGACTTCCAGACGATCCCTTGGAAGACCTGCCATCACAGGCTCGACGAAAATAGTCCTCGTTCTGAAGCAACTGACACAACTACTGACTGCTTTAGAGACTGTTCTCAATCCACAATATTCAAGTCGAATTTTTGTTAAAAGTGCACCAATTTGTAGACTCCGCTCACGAAACTGAACAATGACAGCTAAGGTGAATGCATGACGCCGAGGCAGTATATTGGGATGTTGAGCACCATAATCCAAGGACGAATTGCAAAGCCGGCCACCCATACGGAGGAGGTCACCTTCATCAAGAAATTATGCAAGAGATGCAACGGAGCTTGATTTCTTTACATTTCCATGAGAATGAATCTCCTTGATGTCATCCCACAAGTTCACTCTCTGTACAACCCGAAGAAGAATGCGAGTGCCATGAGGAATGTCTGCAACAGGGAGTCCATGATGCCTTATACGCTTCCTGAATTTGTAGTGTGCTTTCATCTCAGAGTTAAATCTGCATGTGGAGACTTAACGATTATTACACTTTTCCTAGGATGACGGAAACTGTACCTCTAGAGAGAATGTTAGCTGGATTTCTGTCCGTCGGAATATATTGCCACTACATACTGGCAGTGAGTTCTTGTTTGGCAGCCACACGATTTGCCATGAAATCGATTAATTTGAAGGGCTCTGAAGGGAAACGGACGAGTCGCACCAGCAATAAAACTGGCTGACAAAGATGACATCAGATTGGCCAACAGCTTCGCTCCACATAATTCCAGTTTTGGGACAGTCAATGTTTTTAATGGCGCAACTCGAGACTTGGAGCAAAGGATACAAGTTGTGGCTAGTGGATTTCTGGCCACCACGTGTTCCATTAAGTTCCGACAAAGATTGAGCTGATCAATTGTGCAATCTACGTGTGCTAAAAATAGCACATATCGAAAATTTCGGACGCTGCGTTGTGGAGTGTCGGCAGCTTGGCAACAACAAAACTCAAGTGTAGTGCGATAAGACTGCATTCGATGCCCGCCCAAGAAGGAAAATCACCATCGGACTGATTTGCGAGATTGCCAAACCGACAGCGCTACAAAGAGCGCAATAGAGGGCAACATTACATCCAACAAATAAACACTTGTGCGAAGACCAGCACCGGTACCGCCAGCGCAACAAGCTGTGCCATCGGAATAAGTGCGAGAGGCACACCGCCACTTGCGCATACGAGGGAGCATCAGCGTGCCACATCCGGCGACGCCCATCTGTTGCAACGACGAACAACAGTTGCAGTTATATCCTTAATTACTTTTAAATAAATATAAAAAAAAAATGTTTGTAAGATTGAGCGGAAACACCTCCGCCCGATTAGCAGCATAGCCCGTAAAGCTATGCGAAATGCTAGGTAGTATTTTGTGTTATTAGCAATATTGAAACCTTGAATCTAAAATCATTACATATTGATAAAACATTGGCATTTAAAACTAAAAACCCTATATGTTACATAAAAACATGATATGATAAAATTATAATACCCTCTGCAAGGGTATAAAAACATGATATGAATTTAAAAACATTATATCAATTTTTGTAAGAAATTTTAATTAAAATCGGTTCGAACGAATCCAAGGTTGAACGAGAAAGAAAGGCTGTCTTCGGCACGCCGAAACACAACCTTTTCATAATGTACAGTGCTTTGTCCGTATCTAAGAAGCACAGAGTTAATGCCGAGTTTGGGCAAGATATCTTGATAAACAAAATGTTTTTACATACAAAAACTTAAATTTCGACCGATTAACCCTATGGCAGCTATATTATATAGTGGTCCGATCTTAATAAGATTTTGCATATATATATGTAGTAAAGTAAAACTAATAAATGCCGAGTTTGGTCAAGATATCTTGATAAACAAAATGTTTTTTCATACAAAAACTTAATTTTCGACCGATCGTTCCTATGGCAGCTATATGATATAGTGGTCCGATCCAGCTGGTTTTGACATATGTGCTGCGTGCAACAGAAAAAGGGAGTTCTGCAAAATTTCATTAAGATAGCTTTAAAACTGAGAGAATAGTTCGCATAGAAACAGACAGACGGACAGACGGACAGGCGGGCATGGCTATATCGACTCGGCCGTTGATGCTAATCAAGAATATATATACTTTATGGGGTCGGAGATGTCTCCTTCTATGCGTTACACATTTCACGACAAAATTATAATAACCTCTGCTAAATAACGTAAAAGTAATTGACCATAAGAACATTATTACTGTTTTGCTAATTATAATTACTACAGTATCTCTTATATCACTAGCATTGAAAGTGTATGCAATGCATAAGAAGAAAATTAAGAAACGCTATAGCAGTAGAGCAGACAGACTAGATAAGATATGAATATATTTGAATTGTCAGATATAGAGGCAATCATTAGGTTTACGCATAGAGATGAGGCAAACTTTCGTACTCGCGCACTAAACGTACTGCGATTACATAGAGATTCTATAAAAGTGTGTGATTTCGAATACGAATACACTGATATGTTCAATACTCATATGAATCCATTGATACATTTTTTAAAAATCGAAAAGGAAATCATACTAAGTACATTGCCATATGTCTCAGTAAAACTAGTAACTGAACAACACCCAATTTTGGGCCCAGCAACGATACTAATTGTGCGACTGCACCGATAGATATCTATTATAATAATATGCAATGGAATATATAAGTGAAAAATATCAATGACTTCTAAGACCAATTTGACAAGTCATATAAATGCATCAATAAAGGCATACCTATAAAGGTAGAAACACTAATATACCATGTACAAATATTGATAAAGCAATAAAACAATATAGTACATGCAGTAGATTTCATTAAAGATAAACTAACACAAGAACAATCCAAACAATGCCTTAAAGTCATAAAATCTTTAAACACAAGATTGAAAAGCATTGGCATTAGACAGAAAATCATTAAAAACGTTCCAGAAGATCTATTTTTGCCAGCAAAGCTTGAGCCAAACAGCTATAAGTTTTCCCAAACTAGCCTCATCTCTCTTGCCAGAGTTTGATGGAAAGGCAGAAAACTTACAAAGCTTCAAAGATGCTTTGAGCCTTATGGACTCAATACAAGAAGATCATGAAGCAATAGCTGTCAGCTTTATAAAAACAAAACTAAAAGGCCATACAAGAAATCTAATAAGTAATGAGCAGACAATTGCTGCAATCATTACGCAACTGTTAAATACAGTAAAAGGAGAATCGGTAGAAGTTGTATCTGCCAATCTACTTAATCTGCAACAGAAATATAAAACGGCTAACCAATACACCCAAGAGGTGGAAAAACTGGCAAAGGCCCTTGAAGGAGCCTATATCAGTGAAGGTCTAAGCCAACCACTTGCAAACAAATACAGCACTACAACAGCTGTAAAAGCTATGACCCAAAATTGTTCGATTAATAAGGTAAAACTTATCATGCAGGCAGGCACATTCACAAATATGAATGATGCCGTCTCCAAATTTGTCAATAGCTGCACGGAGCTAACAGGTCAAAATAACACTGTCCTGTATTATTAACGAGGTGCAAATCACAATAATAGAGGAGGCCGAGGTTATAATCGTGGCAGAAATTACAACCGAGGCGGTAATAACAACAACAATAATTACAATAACCGTGGAGGAAGACTAGGCCAAAATAGAGGAAGAGGCCGAGGTAACTTCAACCAAGGTTACAATAATAACAATGTGAGTGTGGCGCAAAATGCGTCGGAAAACTCTCAGAACCCTTTAGGGTTCAATTACAGTCTTAATAGATTTGTCACTTTTTATAATTATTCAACTGAAAATAAACTCACTTTCCTAATAGACACCATCAACAACGCATGAGTATTGTCCATACGAACTAGTATTTGGGAGACTACCAAAACAGTTCATAGATTTAAATAAAACTAATTACATAGATCCTATTTATAATCTAGATGACTACTCTAAGGAAATTAAGTTTCGATTAGAAATATCATATAATAATGCTAGAATTATGTTAGAAAAAGCGAAGGCTTATAGGAAATTAACATACGATGAATAAACAAAAAATTTTGAATTAAAAGTAGGAGATAAAGTACTTGTAAGAAATGAAGCAGGACACAAATTAGACATAGTATATTTAGGACCATATATACTAGAAACGAAAAAGAAGGGCTATCTTCGGCACGCCGAAGATCTAATACCTTTGCAGACCCAACCTTTTCATAATGCTTATAGTGCTTTGTCCTTATCTAAGAAGCACAGGGAAAAGAGTTAATGCCGAGTTTGGTCAAGATATCTTGACAAACCAAAAAGGGTTTTTAATCAAAAACCTAGTTTTCGACTGATCGTTCCTATGGCAGCTATATGGTCCGCTCCAGCTGGTTTTCACATGTGTGCTGCGTGCAACAGAAAGAGGGAGTTCTGCAAAATTACATTAAAATAGCTTTAAAACTGAGGTACTAGTTCGCATAGAAACAGACAGACGGACAGACGGTCACACGGACAGACGGTCACACGGACAGACGGACAGACGGACATGGCTATATCGACTCGGCTGTTGATGCTGTTCAAGAATATATATACATTACGGAGACGGAGATGTCTCCTTCTATGCGTTACACATTTCTCGACAAAATTATAATACTCTCTGCAAGGGTATAAAAATAGAAGATAATGATAACATTTACATTAAAGATAGTGTCTGGTTACGCAGCCAAAACAACTGGAGCGACCTCGCAACTGATAAGAGCAGCATCTTAATTTTATCTTATAATACTCGCTCTGCAAAGCAAGTGCCTAAATTTCGCTCTTAATAATTCATTTACATAGAGCTGCCGCTCTTCGCTGTAACGATCGTTTTATTGCCCTAGCTTTACTTATGCGAAGGCCTCGATGCTGCGCATCGAGTTAGTTAAGTCAGTTCGCTTCATGCATTTGGTACGCATCGGCGACTTGCATTACTCAAAATTATAACTAATAATTGTCTCTTCGCTAAAATTGGCACGTACTAATTCGGGTTCGCTTGCCTATATATAAACTATTGTTCTTAAATAATAAGCATAGACCAATTCGGGTCTGCCTGCTTCTCGTAACTTTAAGAAATATAAAACTATTTTGAACACAAAAAATAAATAGTTAATTATTTCTATTTGTGAAAGCTATTGAAAAAGCTCAATAGCGCAACATTTTGGTGACCCCGACGTGATCTTATTTTTGTTGTTGTATGATTATTTGCTTTACATTAAAGCAATAATCTTAAAACACATCACCTGGCATTTCGTTTTGTGCACTTTATATACATACATACTTATCGCCGTCGCTTTGCCTACTCTCTCGGTCGCTTAAATTCTTTGCTCATTCGTGCGGTACTTATGTAAAAGCTATTGCCGTTGCTTCATTACATAGCTTGACACTTGCGTTCGCCGAAGTTCTTATTGTGCAACTATTGTTTTTTGAACGGTTTGCATGTACTAGCGATCACCGTTGTTAGTTACTCAGCTAGTTTCGCACGCGCTTTCTATCACGCTTCTAATGGCAACCGAAAATAATGCCTCTAGTGCAGTGCCCTCTGCAAACAGGGTGACCTTTCTGAAGCGCAAAGCCATTTCAATTTATGACAGTTTGCAAACACTTCGAAATGCTCTAACTAATTCGCCACTTAGTGCAATTGATGAGTGTGGTCTTAGTGTTAGGCTGAAGCAAATCGAGCGGCTTCAGACCTCATTTGATATTACTCACACTAGCCTCGAAGAACTAGACTTTGATGAAATCGGTAACCAACTGCGTGAGGACTTCGACAAGTTAGCAGTTTCTATGGAAATTTCGGTTCGGCGAAAAGTGTCTCAATATTGCCCTGCTCAACATATCGCGACCAATCTGTGCTGCCCTCACAGACAGTTAGAGCTAAGGCACCGCCAACACTACCCTCAATAAAGTTGCCTACGTTCAGTGGTGGTTACACAGAATGGGCCGACTTTTATTCTATGTTCACAACAGTCATAGAAAATCATCCTGATCTAGCAGATCTAGCAGCATCTTCGTTAGTGCCTGAAGGATACAGCGCTGGACGCGATTCGATCATTGGAAATAACAAACGATAATTATGCCATAGCACTTAATTTATTGGAAAAAAAGGTTTAATAATAGACGTTTGGTTTTTCAGGCACACAAACTTGAGATATTGGGGCTCAAGAGGGTGGCAGGTGGATCGGCCGTGTCGCTAAGGGAGTTATCCGACCAATTCAACGCACATTTTCGCGCGTTAAAGAGCATGGGCAACTCCGAACAAATCGCTGGATGCATCATTGTGCAGACTATTTTACAAAAGCTGGACCCAATATCACAAGCCAAATGGGAAGAAAGGCTAGAGGATTCGTCGTTCGTCAACTTAATACCATCGTGGGAGCATATGGCTACGTTTCTGGAGCAGCGATGCCGAACAATGGAAACCGTAAATTTTACTATGGCAAGCTATGCCCCTAGCCATCAGGTGGGAAAAACTAGAGCAATTAACACCAGTAGATCGTTATTTATCGCCACTAACCACGACGCCCCTGTCTGCGTCTTTTGTGACAGCCCTGGTCATAGTATATATAATTGTTCTCGATTTGGAAATTTGACGCTTGCATTACGGCTTAGGGAGGCAAAACGAGTTGCATTGTGCTTGAATTGCATAAAGAAAGCTCATCAATTGCGATCATGCAGCTCTGGATGCTGTCGGACCTGCGGGGCGAGACATCATTCTCTGCTGCAGTTAAACAATTCCGTATTTCCGTCTGGTCAGCTGATTGAGCCTGCAAATTCATCGCCGATAGCCCATGCCTCTTTCGCTAAGTCATCGCCATCTACCTCCACATCTCGTGTTGCCCAGTATTTTAGTAGTGATGTTGTCGTGTTGGCTCTGGCTTTGATCTATGTTAAAAATCGCTCCGGCACTTTGATACCTTGTCGTGCCCTTTTGGATTATGGTTCTCAGCTTCACCTTATAACGTCGCGCCTTGCTCAACAGCTTCAGCTAAAGAAACACAAGTCCTCAGCCATTGTCTCTGGTCTAGGAGATTCTCGTTTTGAAACAAGAAAACACGGTCACCCTCACAATACAGTCTCAAGTCTCCGAAAACTCAACATGCCTTACAGCTCTGGTAGCGCCTAACATAACTGATAGTCAACCGAGTTTTACTATCAACACGACGAATTGGAACATTGTCTTCAAAAAACTAGGCTTGGTTGGGTAGTTTCTGGAGGCTTGGTTGGGTGGTTTCTGGAGGCGGACCGCGCTTGAGTGGTTCTATGTTAATGGCAAAGCATACTGCGGGCAAACTTGAGTCAAGTTCTGAAGAACGTGCTGATGAATTGGTTCGAAGATTTTGGGAGATAGAATCCTGCTTGGAAAGTACACCTACCACTTCAAAGGAAGAAAACATCTGTGAAGAACATTTCGTAAAGACTCATATCAGATTGCCTAGTGGCCAATATTCAGTTCGTTTACCCTTCAAGCGAAGTTTGGAATGCCTGGGGACGTCATACAAAATCGTCCAGATCTGAAGATTCAATATTCAAACTTTCTAAAGGAATATTTGGATCTTGGTCATATGTCGCCTGTTGCTCCAGAGTCTATAGGACTTTGTCAATACTTTCTTCCTCATCACTGTGTCTTTAAAGAAGATAGTTCAACGACAAAATTGCGAGTCGTTACCTCGTCAGGTTATTCATTAAATGAACTATTGATGGCTGGACCTGTTATTCAAAGCTCGCTGTTTCATATCCTTCTTCGCTTTCGTAATTTCCCGATCGCCCTAACAGGAGATATTGGAAAAATGTATCGCTGCGTACGCGTTTCAGCACCGGATGATTTTCTCCAATGCATTCTGTGGCGAGACTCGCCAGAACAGGATATAAAGATTTTTAAGCTGGATACAGTTACATACGGAACAAAGCCAGCTTCATTCCTCTCTATCCGTGCTATGCATCAGCTGTCTATGGATGAGGAAACCAATTTTCCAATTGGATCTCGGATTTTGCGGCGTGACTTCTACGTTGATGACCTCATTTCAGGGGGTGATTCAATTCAAGAAGCAAAGGAACTTCTTGGAACTTGGCAAGTGGGGGCTTCAAGTTGTGAAAGTGGTGCTCAAACAATTCTGCTGTACTGAAAGGAATACCCGTAGAGGACAGAGAATTTTCCCTATAGTTTGATGATAGTAGCGACATCACCAAAACTCTTGGACTCGCTTGGGACTCAGCGTCGATTGTTGTTTTCGTTTTCGTCCATTTAGCAGAGATCTAAACCATCCAAAAGGTCTATACTATCGACCATAGCTCGCTTGTATGACCCGCTTGGACTCATAGTGCCGGTAATTGCCAAGGCTAAAATCTTTATGCAGCAGATCTGGAAAGAGAAGCTTGAGTGGGACGAGAGCTTGCCATCATCACTGGCAACAGCTTGGCATGATCTTTGCTGCAGTTTTGAGAAGACACAGTTTCTTAAATTTCCTCGTCTCGTGTCAATACCTGCAGCAGAGTTAGAAGTTCACGGTTTCTGCGACGCCAGCATCGACGCATATGGGGCCTGTGCCTACGTCCTTTCTCGACGAACATCAGCCAGTTGTCAGCTGTTGTGTTACAAATCGCGTGTAGCTCCTCTGAAAACAATCACAGTTCCAAAGCTAGAGCTCTGTGGTGCCGTCCTATTATCTAATCTCATGCGTGAGATATCTTAAATGAATCTGTTCGATGGAAAATTCTACTGTTGGTCGGACTCTTCTGTATGCCTTTCCTGGATAAGGACCGAGCTCTGCAAGCTCAATGTGTTTGTGGCTAATCGCGTCACAGCAGTTCAAGAGCTAACTATGGAATGGAATGGCGTTACGTGCCTACTTTACTCAACCCGGCAGATATACTCTCGAGAGGATCCACGCCCAGTGAATTAGATCAATCATCACTGTGGTTTAACGGCCCAGAATTTCTAGTTAAAAACAAATTGGATTGGCCTGCCTCTTGCTTGTCAGAAAGGACAGAACTCGAACTTAAAAAAGGGTCCTTATTGCGTCATCTCCCTTCGTTGATATAACTGTCACTTGTAAATACGTCAACTCATTTAATACAATGCAGCGTATATTCGGATATATTTATAAATTCATACACAGAAGCAGGCATCCTGGACTAACAGTGTCTGATATACAACATGGGACCCAACTCTTACTAAGGCTCGTCCAGAGAGCACACCTGTGGGAAGGGATCAAATCATTGCAATCGAGAAAAGTTGTTAAACCGTCCAGTTGTATCGCATCACTGAACCCTTTTGGATGATTTTGGAATTCATAGAGTTGATGGGCGCTTGAAAAACTCTTCGCTGGATTTCGACGCTCGCCATCCAATAATTCTCCCGTGCCACCATTCCATCACAAACTCAGTCATCACACGGTACTTCTTGCTCATATTCGGTTGCAGTATTGGCCGATTGGTGGAAGGAAGACCGTATCCAAGGTGGTTGGAAAGTGTGTGAGATGCTTTCGTGCGAAGCCTCGATTAATAGAGCATATAATGGGTGATCTGCCCAAAGAACGTTTGACTGCTTGTCGAGCCTTTGAAGTCTCTGGTGTTGACTATTGTGGACCATTTTTCTATAAACCAGACGTACGAAATAAAGCTCCAGTCAAATGTTACATGCTGTCTTCGTCTGCTTCGCGACTAAAGCGGTTCACCTGGAACTGGTCAAGGATCTGTCGACAGTTTCTTTCTTGAATGCGCTCAAGAGGTTTATATCGACTCGAGGCAGGCCAACGAGCTTCTGGATCTCAAGCGTCTATTCATAAGTCGTAATCATATTGAGTCAGTGCATAATTTTTGCATTGCTGATTCCATTGATTGGAAATTTATATCTCCTCGTTCACTGCATTTTGGCGCCCTTTGGGAAGCAGCAGTGAAGACAGCGAAACATCATTTTTATCGTGCTGTTGGATCTTGTGTTCTCAACTTCGAAGAGTTTCGCACCCTAGTCTGCCACATAGCAGCGATAATTAATTCCAGGCCATTGTTTCCTCTTTCAGAAGATCCAGCAGATCTAGATGTGCTCACTCCAGCTCATTTCTTGATTGGTGGACCCAGCTCATCGTTCTTTGAACCTGATGTGACGCACCTACAATTCAATCGTCTGGATGGTTGGCAACGCGTAACGTACCTCCAACAACTGTTTTGGTCTCGCTGGCGTGAAGAATACTTAACACTGCTTCAGCAGCGCTCCAAATGGCGTACTCCGAAACCAGGCCTATGCGTCAACGACATAGTCCTCGTAAAGGATGAAAATCTGCCGCCTCTAAGGTGGCCACTGGCGAGAATCACAGAGTTAATCGTGGGAAAGGATGGAGTCGCTCTAGTAGCCATTTTGCGCACCGCAACAGGAGAAACGAGAAGAGCTGCAAACAAGCTATGCCTATTGCCCATCAGGGAATCTGTTGAAAGCCCATGCCTTCCAACGAGGGGAGAATGTCTGGTTACGCAGCCAAAACAACTGCAGCATCTTAATTTTATCTTATAATACTCGCTCTGCAAAGCAAGTGCCTAAGTTTCGCTCTTAATAATTCATTTACATAGAGCTGCCGCTCTTCGCTGTAACGATCGTTTTATTGCCCTAGCTTTACTTGCCTCAATGCTGCGCATCGAGTTAGTTAAGTCAGTTCGCTTCATGCATTTTGGCATCGGCCACTTGCATTACTCAAAATTATAGCTAATAATTGTCTCTTCGCTAAAATTGGCACAGACCAATTCGGGTCTGCCTGCTTCTCGTAACTTTAAGAAATATAAAACAATTTTGAACACAAAAAATAAATAGTTAATTATTTCTATTTGTGAAAGCTATTGAAAAAGCTCAATAGCGCAACAGATAGTAAGAATAAGAAATAAAAAGTTCATAAGAATAGACTAAAAATGTTTAACGAATAAAACATATAAATGTTCTTTATGAAGTCTTTATGTTCCTTTATGAATTCCTAAAAAATAAAAAATAAACCAACTGCCAAAAAAAATCAGGTAAGAGGTTCTAGTCGGGAGCTCCCGACTAGGGGATACCCTGAACCCTCTTATTCCAACACCAAATAAATTAATAAAAAAAAGTTCCCTTGGCAGGGCTCGAATTTGCAACTGACCGCATTACTTACTGTCGACTCTACTCAACAGCCATGCCAGCAAAAAAAAAATAATAATACTTTCCCCGGTAGGGCTCTAACTCGCGACAGACCGCACCACTTGCTATACCTCTACTCAGCAGCCACACCAACAATTAAGTACTTATGATAAAAAAAGGAATTAAAATAACATTACAAAATAAAGATGCAATTACCATGCTATCAGAATGCGAAGCAGACGCGCATGAATGTGTGTGTGTACATGTATACAGAAATTCTTAAAGCTGCTGCCCCATTCAATTGCGCAGTTGCATATAACTTTGGTTTTTCTTAACCGATCTTTATGAAATTTTCTACAGTATATCTTATTGTACCATAGAATATTTGTGCATTCCGAAAAAATCAATTGCATTTTAATTGTGGTTTAAATTGGTTGGCAATAAAAGTTGGGTTATTAACTTGATTTATAGCTCTGTGGTGTTAGCGGGGAGGTGGCCATAGGTATGAAATGAAAGATACTTGAAATATCTATAATATTCTAGAAGCAACATATCATGTTTGGTGGCTCTAGCTCTTATAAATTTGCTAAAAAAAACAGGATGTCGATATAGATTTTTATCGATTGCTTGGAAACGGAGTGAGTTATCGATTATCGGAAACAAACTCGATCTGCGCGGGAACTAGGAGCATCTACATCTAAATTTTCAGCTCTCTAGCTCTTATAGGTTCTGAGATCCTTTGGCTCATACATACGGACGGACGGACGGACGGACAGACGGAGGGACGAACGGACAGACAGACGGACATGGCTAGATTGACTCGGCTATTGATGCTGATCAAGAATATATATACTTCATGGGGTCGGAGATGCTACCTTCTGCCTGTTACATACATTTGGATTTTGCACTAATACAATATACCCTTATACCCATTTTTAATGGGTTCAGGGTATAATCAATCATTGAGAAAATCAAATTACTATAATGAATTTTACATTTTTATATTTTTATATCTTTATATTTTGAAATGTTTACATTTTTATATTTTTTTATAAATCTCAAATAATTTTTTGTTAATTCATAATTTTATCCTTTTTGTTCACACAAGAAGTGTATCCGACAGTCGCCATCCAACCGCCATGTAACTCCGGAACCAGTACATGGAACATGTACTGAAATTTCACCACACTTATACTAATACACTTGTAGGTACTCTTGTAATGTACTCTGAAAAAATAGAATAGATGAAAATAACCTTCAAGCGAACAAAACGTGTTTTTCTTTCAAACCTGAGTTAAATTTGTGCAGAGCAGAAACGCTCCCCCAACGACAATTCATTTTGTAAAAGTTCACCTGGAAGCCCTGCGGACGCCCTACTACAACATTTGGTCCTTCGAGCCGGATACTTATACAACATTTGGTATATCCAGTTCGCCCCAGCAAGCATTGGTGGATCTGCAAGAAAAGGTTCCAGGAACAGCTATAAATTCAAACAAGATAAGTAGCAGTGCACCTACCTCAACTTGTCCATTGCCAAATTTCCGGCAACTCCAGTTAATTAATTCTTTTGTGTGTCTGAACATATTTTTTCGCTTCACATTGTCCGTGGTTAAAGCGAGGGGCAATTGTATTTAAAAAATTCAACAAAAAAAACCGCAGATAAAATATTGTTCGTGGCCATTAAGGCGTCTAAAAAGTGATAAATATTGAAAGAAATAAAACAGAAAGTGACTCCGATAAGGTCGCCATATTGGTGTCTGTATATACATATATGTATATACATATATGTACAAGTGAATACCCAAAAATTTAACCGATCGCCATATTGATGTACGCAAGTACATCCAGACATATCTGCACACATAGGCTTTCGCTCCGTTGAACAACAAGTGTATGCGCTTCTCCATTCCAACCTTCACCAAAGAATCACACACTAAATACATATATAAAAACACACAATTCTAATTGGTATTTAATTAACTAAAACCACACTGTGCAAATTCACCTGCATGTATACACACACACACATCCTATTATATGTGTATCGTTTGTTATTTTTCCTCCACAGCAGCTTCAATATTAATTTATATATTTATTTTTACCAATTAATTGGCAAGTGTAAAACGTAAACAAACAACAGGGTTGTAAAGTGTCAAGATCGGTTTTCGATAAACTGATTCTGTGAAACTTTTATATTTTGTATGTTTCCACCTTGCCATTCAGCTGCGTTTACTTAATAAAATACAAACATATACATTACTTTTTCTTATTCTTATAAAAAATTTATAAAACATAATTATAAGTTAAGACGTTTCCAAGTTGCGTATTAAATCGAATATCCGTGCGATTTTTTATTAAAATAACAATTTATATAAATAATTCTATGACAAAAAACCTTTTCATTGAGCTGCGTTTAGAATAAACGTGCTTCTTCTTGAGCTCAACCATCAATAAGCAATAAGCGATAAGCATCATTTTTTTGCGCGATCCGTTTCCCCTACACGGCCGCTTTGTCAAAAGAGAATAAATCCTTTTCTCTGGTGTTTCAATAAAGAAATAATTAGATTTTTTCTCAATTAAAGGAAACTAAATAAGAATCAATTTGGTAAATTATTAGTAAAATAATTAATTTAACAAAATTTTCCGATTTCGTTGGACTCAATAGTGCACACCATTTCGGTCATTCCATTTTATTCCGATATCTAGATCCCATCGTTCCTGTGCCATTTCTTATTCCGTTTTCTCTCTGCTGATTCAAATTATTTGTATTTGATCACATTTCACCTAGTTAGTACAATTTTTGGCTCTGTGAAGAGCCTAGTATGCCAATCGGTGGTGATCAAAACAGCCAAAAACGACTCACAGCACCGTCCGTCAAGGAGTCAAAGCGACCTTTAACCTCACCTAGAGCAGTTTTCGGGAAACTCAAGGTCGAGAGTACCAGCACAACCGTCCGCAAGACTGTGAGTCCGATTCCAACAAGAGATATTACCCCAAAAATTACCCGTTCGACTCACAAAAAATGCAGAAGTCAAGCGAAATGGCACTGAACGACTTCGTTTCTATAACTGACCGACTAGGCCAGTTTGAAGTGAAGATCAATGACGCAGCGGACAGTGACGTGTCACTGTTCACTCTCCAAGTCCGACGAGATCAGATTAAGACTTTATGGGAAAAGGTAGAACGCGAGTACGAGTTATGTTCCAAAGCTCTCAACCAAGGCGCTTGCAGCAGCAGTGACCTGGTGGCTATGCAAGCTAAATATGATTACTCGTACTCCGTTTACGAGCGATGTGCGGCTCAACTAAGCGAAAAAATAGAAAGAGCCACGGCGTTAAATAGACAAGCTGACCAACCCCCCTCCAACTTCTCCATGTCCAGGGGTTGCAGTCTCCCGCCATGCGACACTGAAGTTTTCAGTGGGGATTACCTACGCTGGCCTACTTTCCGAGACTTGTTTACAGCTGTTTATATTAACAATCCAAGATTGACGCCGGTGGAAAAATTGTTCCATCTTAATTCCAAAACCAGCGGCGAAGCTAGAGCAATTGTCTCCAAGTCCCCGCTCACGAATGCCGGCTTTCAGTCAGCGTGGGCGAGCCTGACGGAGAGATTTGAGAATAAGCGACTATTAGTCAATAGTCAATTAAAAATTCTTTTCAATCTCCCCTCAGCAACACAAGAGTCTGGAGCCGCCCTTAAAGAGCTTCAGGGCACAATCCAGGGATGTTTAACGGCTCTTGACTTGTCCAGGGTGAGCACCGAAAATTGGGATTGTCTGCTAATTTTCTTGTGCTCCTCTAAATTGCCTAAGCTCACGCTGTCGTTATGGGAACAATCGCTCCACGATAAGGCAGCGATCCCTCAATGGTCCGAGATGAATTTATTTCTGATCGACCGATATCGCACCTTGGAGGCGATAGAGGATGTACGACCTACCGCACATACGCCACTCCAGTCCAAACCCACAAGAAAAGAGTCCAACCACCTGAGAACCTTCGAAGCAACAGTGACTGCAAAGCCACAGCACTGCAAATTGTGTCAGAAGGAAAACCATCCCGTGCGTCTATGCCCGCGTTTTCTACAAATGTCCGTACCCGAGAGAGTTTCCGTCATTAAGCAACAAAAGCTGTGCTTAAACTGCTTCGCCAGACAGCACCAGTTGAAAGACTGCACCAGCGCACATAGTTGTTTCACGTGCAAGGGACGTCACAACACGCTACTCCACCGTGACAGACCCCAGGTGCCCTCAGCTTCCACAACACCAATAGTTTTGAACCCTCCTTCACCAATACAGTCCACTTCTACTTCAACCCAAGCTACCGGTCAAAACTATTTTTCCGCAAACTCACATGGTGTTCTCCTCGGCACGGCTGTCATCCAAGTGTGTCATTTGGGCACAAAGTATACAGCCCGGGCATTAATCGACTCTGGGTCTGAAGCGACCTTTATTTCAGAGCGATTGTTCAAAAGGGTTAAACTTCCTTATCAACCCGTCGACGCACAGGTCTCCGGTTTGAATCAAGCCATTTCGGCTCAACCTCAAAAACTTTGCCATTTTAATATTGGCTCTCCTATAAAGCCCAGGGTTCATATTGAAACCTCGGCTTATGTTCTTCCAAAGCTGGCAGGCAATTTGCCCTCCTACACCATCCCCCAAACTGCTTTGGAAGAACTTCCAAAATTACACTTGGCCGATCCCTCTTTCTATAGGAGCTCACAGATAGACGTGCTTCTCGGCGCCGATATCCTCCCATCCATATTGTTAGGTGGCTCCTATCCCAACATATGTGGCACTCTCCTTGGTCAAGAAACGATTTTCGGCTGGATCCTTACAGGCCCCGTTTCTAAGACCAGTGCCAAATTTGTCGCATCCTTTTCGACTCAAGTCTCGCTGAATCCAAATGCGAGCTTGGATAAACTGCTCACAAAATTTTGGGAGGTGGAGGATATTCCAGTTAAGCTGGAAAAGGAATCCGACCTTTTTTGTGAGCGCAATTTTCAAAAAAACACTAAAAGGGATAAAAACGGCAGATACTTGGTCACACTGCCATTCAAGAATTCCGATCACATCCAGTTAGGCCATTCAAGGTCCATCGCACTAGCTCAATTTCTACGAAATGAGAATCGTCTGGCAAAAAATGCCCCCCTTAAGGAGCAGTACGATGCGGTGATCCAGGAATATCTGGACTTAGGTCACATGCGACAAGTCCCTCCAAGCAATGGTTCAGATAACTTTTATCTACCACACCATGCTGTTCACAAGCCTGACAGCACCACGACCAAGCTCCGCGTAGTATTTAACGCCTCCCACCCGTCATCGAATGGTAAAAGTCTGAACGATGTGCTACATGCAGGGCCCGTTCTGCAATCCGACTTAACCATTCAAATTCTAAGATGGCGCTTCTTCCGATATGTGTTCAATGCCGATATCACAAAAATGTATCGGCAAATACTTGTGCATCCCAACCACACGCCCTATCAGAGAATTCTGTTCCGAACAAAGGACAACGAGCTTCGTGACTTCGAACGTTTGGAGTTAACTGTGCCCCCTTTTTGGCAATCCGGGTACTACATCAGCTATCTGATGACGTTCGTTCGCTCTATCCCTTAGCAAGTCATATTATCGCAAACAATATGTATGTCGACGATGTACTAGCGGGAGCCCATTTCAAATCAACAGCAGATCAAGCAATTGCAGAACTCCGCAAGGCCCTTGAATCTGCCGGGTTCCCCTTGCGAAAATGGACATCCAATGAAAAGGACTTGCTAAGAGCGATTCCCAAGGACCACTTGCTTCACGCCGACTTTTTAGAGATCGAGGAAGCCTGTTCGGCAAAGACTCTCGGGATCAGATGGAAAGCTGACACCGATAAGTTCTTTTTCGCTCCATCCGAGCTAACAGCCAAACAGTCCGTCTCCAAACGTGAAGTCCTTTCACAGATTGCCAAACTGTTCGACCCAGCAGGTTGGCTGGGTCCAGTCATTATCCAGGCAAAAATATTCATGCAGGAGATCTGGCTCCAAGAACTGGGCTGGGACGATCCGCTACCTGAGAGTCTTCTCATTAAGTGGAATTTATTTCTGCAAGAGTTTCCGGGCCTCAGTGCGATTCGCATCCCTAGATGGGTCGAATTCCGCCCACAGGGGACTATCCAATACCATGGGTTTTGTGACGCTTCGCAGCGTGCATATGGGGCCGCCATTTACGTGCGCACTGAGATACAAGATCGCATCTCAGTACATCTCCTAACAGCGAAAACGAGGGTCGCTCCGGTCAAGACGATATCCTTGCCACGACTAGAGCTGTGCGGAGCAGCACTTCTGTCCGAGTTATCCGCTGCACTCAGTCCCCAGCTACCTTCCGCTGGCGGCGACTGGTTCTATTGGACAGATTCCACAATTGTGCTAGCTTGGCTTCATAAGCCACCATGCGCCTGGACTACCTTTGTAGCAAACAGAGTCGCAAAAATTACTCAGGCCACCGACTCCAATAAATGGTCCCATGTACGATCCGAGTACAATCCAGCGGACCTAGCGAGCAGAGGTGCCCCACCACAAGCGTTAGTCAACAATGAGCTGTGGTGGCACGGGCCAGAATGGTTACGCCTACCTCAGAACCAATGGCCCATTCCTTCAGATCCCCTCCCAGATACGACAATAGAGCAACGTACGATTAAGGTAAACCTCGTAAACACGGCTCCCTCATTTTCTTTCCTCGAGCGCTTCTCCAAGTTCGATCGAGCCCTGCGAGTGTTAGCCTACATCTATCGCTTCTTCAAGCGTTGCAAACGATTGTCGCTCCCGTCAACTATTGAAATTGACAGCAACAAGATTTCTTATGCACAAGAAAAACTCATTCTCCTGACCCAGAGACAAGCATACTCGTCAGAGTACACAGAGTACAGAAAAAACAGCTCACTTCCAGCCAAATCCTTAATTTGAACCCCTTTTTAGATGGTAAGGGAATTATTCGAGCATGTGGTCGTGTAAGAGCGGCCGAAGCACTCGGCTACGATGAGCGGCATCCAATCATACTGCCATACACATGTGCATATTCGCGTCTCTTGACCGCTTTCACCCATCTTATATCCTTGCATGGAGGCAACCAGCTCATGATGCGTTTAATACGATCACAGTACTGGATTCCAAAGCTGAAGGTGTTGGTCAAATCCACAATTCATTCCTGCAAAATCTGCGTCATCCGAAAAAAGAAATTGCAAACGCAGCTCATGGGCGACTTGCCTGTGGAGAGAGTCACATTCTCTCGACCGTTCACTCACACAGGAGTCGATTTTGCGGGCCCCTTCGATGTAAAAAATTACACAGGTCGAGCCTGTCTTATTACGAAAGGCTACGTGTGCGTCTTTGTGTGCTTCAGCACCAAAGCCATCCACCTAGAAGCTACATCTGACCTGACCACAGAAAAATTCCTAGCGGCATTTGCGAGATTTGTGGCACGACGAGGGTGCCCAAGTCAAATGCATTCCGACAACGGCAAAACCTTCGTCGGAGCGGCCAAAGTCCTCTCGCGCGATTTTGTAGAAGCGCTTAAGACTCAACTCCAGGCCACTTACAGTCTCCAGAAACTGTCCTGGCACTTCAACCCTCCTAGTGCACCGCATATGGGTGGCCTGTGGGAGGCAGGTGTAAAGAGTTTCAAAAATCTATTTTATAAATCTACATCGACCTCCAAATACACCTTCGAAGAGCTTTCCACGCTCCTATCCAAAGTTGAAGCATGCCTGAATTCAAGACCGATATCTCCAATGTCGGAAGATCCAAATGATCTCCTAGCTCTGACTCCCGGTCATTTTCTAGTCGGGGGTCCTCTACTTTCCGCCACAGAGCCAGAGATCAAGGAAAACGCCGCGTCCATCATCAACCGCTGGCAGCGCTTGAAGGCTTTGCAACAACAGTTCTGTCTCCGTTGGAAACATGAGTATCTTTTAGAGTTACACAAAAGAAACAAATGGCAAACTCCAACGCGAGACTTACAACGGGACGATCTAGTCATTATTAAAGAAGATAATCTTCCAGTTAATGACTGGCGTCTAGGTCGAATCCAAACGACCTATCCTGGCGACGACCAAAGAGTCCGAGTGGTCGACGTCTTAACAGCCCGAGGTGTCTCCAAGAGACCTATCTCTAAGCTGATCCTGCTCCCGATAGAATCTAGTCTCCATTTTCCATCCAGTAAAATTTCCAGTAAAGACTAGAATCCTAGATCCATAGGTCTGCGGACCATCCGTATAAAGCCGCATCAGTAATGTCTACTATGTTTTTTTTCATTCTTCACGTAACAGCACGATGTCTCCACGCAAACAACAAGGCCGATCCAAGAGCCGACCGGCAACGGAATCGTTCCGATGCCGAGTATGCCGAGGAGTCCACGCGCTGCGCAAGTGCCAGCGGTTCATGCGGCTGTCTCCAGAGAAGAGACTCCGAGCAGTTCTAGTCAATAAATACTGCCCAAACTGCCTGGCTCACCAACATTCCGGGGAGTCATGTCGCCCCAAGGACAAGTGCCGCAAGTGCCAGGGCGACCATCACACCTTGCTTCATTTGCCAGAAGCGCGTCGCATGCCATCTCCAGAGCGATCCCAGACAAGGCGCAGCACCAAGGCCCAAGCGCGACGCTCCGCGCCGCCTTCATCCGCTGGTTCCATCTCCTTATCATCATTAATGGAACACAAAAGGACAACCGTGCTCCCGAGAGCACTCATCCGACTCGGAAACGGCAAGGCGACCCGCGACACTCGGGCACTTTTAGACCCGTGCTGTCCGGTAAGTCTTATCGACGCATCCTTGGCAAAGGCCTCCGGGCTATCCGTCACCCGCGTCGGTAAAGACAACGCTTGCTCGGCTTCAATAAGCTCTAGGACCTCTAGCTTCCAGCGAGAGGTCATCCTGCAAGTGATGCCAAATCTCCGGTATCAAACTCCAACGAAGCCCGTCAGCGAGGAACTGAACGAGCCCTTCACCAACATTCGATTGGCAGACGATCGCTGGTTCCAGCCGGAAATCTCCAATCTGGTTTTGGGCTCGGATATATATCCGGATTTAATTCTCCAAGGCGTCCTGCCGAGTGTTGGCGGCGCACCACTGGCCCAAAACACGGTCTTTGGGTGGATATTGTCCGGCTCCTGTGCTCAATAGTAGGAACAGAGCCACGTCCCTCTTCCTTTTTCTTTTTGCAATACTGCAAGGCGGGCGGCATGTTCACACAAGAAGTGTATCCGACAGTCGCCATCCAACCGCAATGTAACTCCGGAACTAGTACATGGAACATGTACTGAAATTTCACCACACTTATACTAATACACTTGTAGGTACTCTTGTAATGTACTCTGAAAAAAAAAATAGATGAAAATAACCTTCAAGCGAACAAAATGTGTTTTTCTTTCAAACCTGAGTTAAATTTGTGCAGAGCAGAAACGCTCCCCCAACGACAATTCATTTTGTAAAAGTTCACCTGGAAGCCCTGCGGACGCCCTACTACAACACTTTTATTACATTTTATTATTTTATATAAAAGAAAAAAATATTAACAAAAAAAATTTTGTTTAAAATAATTTATTTCATTAAATAACTACACATCCATAATGTTACGTTATTTCTTTAAAAAGGGAGGTGTAGTGTGTATATGCCTTAAAAGAACACCCTATATACAAATATAAACTATGCGGCACTTTGTCGCATACAATAACAATTATACATTAAACAAGCCCAGAGCCACTTTATATATTGGCTCTGGCTCATATTACGCAGCGCAGTTCACTAGCCTCTCTAGCTGACCGTTTATGTTTACACTGCATTTCCCATGCTCCGTCTGAGCGCATTCCATGAGCAACATATATGCTCACTAACACAGGCATATGCAAGCTACTCACTCTCCCTCTCTTTGTAGCTGTTAACCAATAACAGCATAAGTAAATACATGTCCATAGGCTAATCGAAATACTTTACTTTTCATAAATTCATTCAAAAAACTAAAGTTCAAGAGCACTGACGTGCCATATTATTATTCTTAAACATAAAAATGAATATCGGACCGTGGCGACCGTGACAATGGTCTCACCAACCTGTAGCGAATAAAAAACATCCCAAAAACGAGTGGAAAGGTAGCCAGGAAGACTGACAACAAATTTCAACAAAAACAACAGCATCAACAGATGCCATTTACTACAATTCTGGCAACAAATACAAAGACAGCAGCGATGGAGGGATAGCTGTGGACAATAAATAAATATCTGAGTGAGTAGAGAAACCAAAGAAACAGAAAAAGCGCAGCGGTGTCAAACAAAGATCAAGATAGCCCGCCAGCATGGAACGATTCTGTTTTCATGCATGAAAAGTGCTCGTTTCGTGAAGCATAACTAGTGCAATTAATAAACAAAAAAACAAAATCCATCCGTCTCCTACCGCCAGATACAAACTATAAACAAGAAAGTAACTCCTCCTGCGCACTGACTTGCGAGATTGCCAAACCGACAGCGCTACAAAGAGCGCAATAGAGGGCAACATTACATCCAACAAATAAACACTTGTGCGAAGACCAGCACCGGTACCGCGAGCGCAACAAGCTGTGCCATCGGAATAAGTGCGAGAGGCACTCCGCCACTTGCGCATACGAGGGAGCATCAGCGTGCCACATCCGGCGACGCCCATCTGATGCAACGATGAACAATAGTTGCAGCTATATCCTTAATTACTTTTAACTAAATATAAGAAAATTTTTTTTGTAAAATTGAGCGGAAACACATCCGCCCGATTAGCAGCATAGCCCGTTAAGCTATGCGAAATGCTAGGTAGTATTTTGTGTTATTAGCAATATTGAAACCTTGAATCTAAAATCACTACATATTGATAAAACATTGGCATTTAAAATTAAAAACCCTATATATTACATAACGAGAAAGAAAGGCTATCTTCGGCACGCCGAAGATCTAATACCCTTGCAGACACAACCTTTTTATAATGCTAATAGTGCTTTGCCCGTATCTAAGAAGCACAGGGAAAATAGTTAATGCCGATCGTTCCTATATCAGCTATATGATACAGTGGTTAGATCTTAATAGGATTTTGCATATATGTGAGGAGCATAGTAAAACTAATAAATGCCGAGTCTGATCAAGATGTCTTGAAAAACAAAATGTTTTTCATACAAAAACTTAATTTTCGACCGATCGATCCTATGGCAGCTATATGATATAGTGGTCCGATCTTAATATGATTCCGCATATATGTGGGGAGTAAAGAAAAACTAATAAGTGCCGAGTTTGGTCAAGATATTTTGAAAATCAAAATGTATTTCATACAAAAACTTAAATTACGACCGATCGTTCCTATGGCAGCTATATGATATAGTGGTCCGATCTTAAAAGGATTTTGCATATATATGAGTGGTAAAGTAAAACTAATAAATGCCGAGTTTGGTCAAGATATCTTGATAAACAAAATGTTTTTTCATACAAAAACTTAATTTTCAACCGATCATTCCTATGGCAGCTATATGATATAATGGTATGATATAATGGTCTGCGTGCAACAGAAAAAGGGACTTCTGCAAAATTTCATAAAGATAGCTTTAAAACTGAGGACTAGTTCGCATAGAAACAAACAGACGGACAGACGGACATGGCTATATCGACTCGGCTGTTGATGCTGATCAAGAATATATATACTTTATGGGGTCGGAGATGTCTCATTCTATGCGTTACACATTTCACGACAAAATTATAATACCCTCTGGGTATAAAAACATGATATGAATTTGAAAACATTATATCAATTTTTGTAATTAAAATGGGTTCGAACGAATCCAAGGTTGAAAAATCAGCCGCAAATGTTATAAATAACGTAAAAGTACATGCTAATTATAATTACTACAGTATCTCTTATATCACTAGCATTGAAAGTGTATGCAATGCATACAAAGAAAATAAAGAAACGCTATAGCAGTAGAGCAGACGGACTAGGTAAGGTATGAATATATTTGAATTGTCAGATATAGAGGCAATCATTAGGTTTACGCATAGAGATGAGCCAAACTTTCGTACTCGCGCACTAAACGTACTGCGATTACATAGAGATTTTATAAAAGTTTTATAAAATGTCTCAGTAACACTAGTAACTGAACAACACCCAATTTTGGGCCCAGCAACGATGCTAATGGTGCGACTGCACCGATAGATATCTATTATAATAATATGCAATGGAGTATATAAGTGAAAAATATCAATGACTTCAAAGTCCAATTTGACAAGATGCATCAATAAAGGCATACCTATAAAGGTAGAAACACTA
Source organism: Drosophila novamexicana (assembly GCF_003285875.2). Taxonomy (NCBI): domain Eukaryota; kingdom Metazoa; phylum Arthropoda; class Insecta; order Diptera; family Drosophilidae; genus Drosophila; species Drosophila novamexicana. Next base: position 86,261 of record NW_020824943.1, on the reverse strand, counting down.
ATATACCATGTACAAATATTGATAAAACAATAAAACAATATAGTACATGCAGTAGATTCCATTAAAGATAAACTAACACAAGAACAATCCAAACAATGCCTTAAAGTCATAAAATCTTTAAATACAAGATTGAAAAGCATTGGCATTAGACAGAAAATCATAATAAACGTTCCAAAAGATATATTTTTACCAGCAAAGTTTTAACCAAACAAGCTGCAAGATCTGAATGCGTTGAAGCCAATTACCGATATAAATATCGATATCGACATTGACAACACAATGGCCCAAACAGCCATAAGTTTTCTCAAACTAGCCTCATCTTTCTTGCCAGAGTTTGATGGAAAGGCAGAAAACTTACAAAGCTTCAAAGATGCTTTGAGCCTTATGGACTCAATAAAAGAAGATCGTGAACAACAGCTGTCAGCTTAATAAAAACAAAACTAAAAGGCCATACAAGAAATCTAATAAGTAATGAGCAGACAATTGCTGCAATCATTACGCAACTGTCAAATACAGTAAAAGGAGAATCGGTAGAAGTTGTATCTGCCAAGCTACTTAATCTGCAACAGAAATACAAAACGGCTAACCAATACACCCAAGAGGTGGAAAAACTGGCAAAGGCCATTGAAGGAGCCTATATCAGTGAAGGTCTAAGCCAACCACTTGCAAACAAATAAAGCACTATAACAGCTCTAAGAGCTATGACCCAAAATTGTTCGATTAATAAGGTAAAACTTATCATGCAGGCAGGCACATTCACAAATATGAATGATACCGTCTCCAAATTTGTCATTAGCTGCACGGAGGTAACAGGTCAAAGTAACACTGTCCTGTATTATTAACGAGGTGCAAATCACAATAATAGAGGAGGCCGAGGTTATAATCGTGGCAGAAATTACAACCACAACAATTACAGCCGAGGCGGTAATAACAACAACAACAATAATTACAATAACCGTGGCGGAAGAAGAGGCCAAAATCGAGGAAGAGGCAGAGGTATCTCTAACCAAGGTTACAATAATAATTATACATTAAACAAGCCCAGAGCCACTTTATATATTGGCTCTGGTTCATATTACGCAGCGCAGTTCACTAGCCTCTCTAGCTGACCGTTTATACTTACGCTGCATTTCCCACGCTCCGTCTGAGCGCATTCCATGAGCAGCATATAAGCTCACTAACACAGGCATATGCAAGCTACTCACTCTACCTCTCTTTGTAGCTGTAAACACAGATGCCAGCTCAGTCGGTTAAGGTGCGATTGCATAAAATAAAAGATAAAAACCGTGTAATTGAGTATTACAGCAAATGCACAACTCCAGCTGAGTCAAGTTTAGTGTGTATATGCTTTAAAAGAACACCCTATATACAAATATAAAGTATGCTGAACTTTGTCGCATACAATAACAATTATACAACAACACCTAATATATTGGTTCAATAGTCTTTCTAGCTGACGGTTTATGCTTACGCTGCATTTCCCACGCTCCGTCTGAGCGCATTCTATGAGCATCATATATGCTCACTAACACAGGCATATGCAAGCTACTCACTCTGCCTCTCTTTGTAGCTGTTAACCAATAACCCCATAAATATATACATGTATACATAGGTTAAATGCAATATTTTACTTTAATTCATTAAAAAAAAACTAAAGTTCAAGAGCACTGACGTGCCTCATTATTATTCTTAAACATAAAAATGAATATCGGACATTACAGTACTCAGTGATGCTCCTATAATTTTGGTGGCAGCCCAAAGAAAATTGAAAAATAAAAGGAAGAAGAATCCATTAACTCCCTATACTCTAAGAGGCCGAACAAAGATTTGAAACTGGTCTCGCCCTCAGCATCTAGCATGGCAAACTCTAGCAACAGGTTTACCTTGCTAGACATGGACATAGACATGGATGTAACCAGTGAAATCCATTTTTCCGGAGGTTGCTTTCGATAGTTTACATGTTATGCAATTGCTAACGCATTTTCGGACATATTTAGCCATACCGCCAAACCAATAGCAACTTATTGAGGGTCATTTCCTAATCAAGGTGCATTATAGCCTCGTGAATATGATTAATCACCATCGCGTTTTACAATTTCGTTGAATTTTACGTAAAGCAAGCCTAATCTCAATTCATTGTATTTGAAATATTTTCGTTAATTTTATTGTTACACCCTTGCAGAGGGTATTATACTTTTGTCGTGAAATGTGTTACGCATAGAAGGAGACATCTCCGACCCCATAATGTATATATATTCTTGATCAGCATCAACAGCCCAGTCGATGTAGCCATGTCTGTCTGTCCGTCTGTCCATCTGACCGTCTGTCCGTCTGTCTGCTTCTATGCGAACTAGTCCCTCAGTTTTAAAGCTATCTTAATGAAACTTTGCAGAACTCCCTCTTTCTGTTGCACGCAGAAATATAGCTACCACAGAAACGATCGGTCGAAAACCAGGTTTTTGATTAAAAACATTTTTTGTTTATCCAGATATCTTGACCAAACTCGGCATTAACTCTTTTTCCTGTGTTTCTTGGTTGCTTCTTGCTTCTTGGTTCTGCAAGGGTATTAGATCTTCGGCGTGCCAAAGATAGCCTTTCTTTCTCTTTTTGTAATTAAAATATTAAAGCTCATATTTCGGGGTCTCGTGCTGTTCAACTATAAGCCAGGTGTCTTCAAATTCAGTTAAGTTTACTTGTTTTTCAATAGTTTAATTTACGAGCTGGGGCTTCTCTGAAATTGGGTTTCGAGAAAAGAAATCTTACTGCGCCATGCACTTTCCCTTCCTAAAAGCAATCTTAAACTCAAAATATTGCACATACAACCACCATCGATATCCCTTGTCATCCAACTCGATATTGTTGACTTGCCTGTTGAGCTACTAATGTTTAATAGCAAGTATTTGGAACCTAAGCCAACAAATAAGTAAATTTTTGGCTTTTCACATGTTATGATTCAGTTGATTTATATAAATTTCAAGGCTATTTGGCTGTGGCTCAGACAAAGTTCTTCGCTTCGCCTCGATCAACAACGAACTGACCTGATAAAATGGAATATGCAAGTTATTAGAAGCTGCGACAAGTGCAAGAGAGGCTTGCCAACCTTGTTCATAATAAACAGCTGTTTCACTAGACTAAGATTACGACCTCTTCTTCTGTTTCCATGAATTTTTACTTATGCTGATTTGATGCGGCTGCTGCAGAATCCAACATACTCCCCCCGTTCAAAGCCTGACTTTCAACAGAATTCTTAAGGGGCAGCAGACACAGCTTGTTTATGGTTCTTCGGACGATTCCAGCCGTAGTCTTCAGATCAGTTACACGATTTACTCCATCCTTCTCAGGAATCAAGTTAATTACCTTACCAAGCCGCCACCGAATGGGAGGCAGATTTTCGTCTCTAACGAACACTTGTGCTTGAGTGCGCCACATATCTCGCTGTTGTGGTAAGGTAAGGTACTCTTTCCGCAATAATCGTTGAAGGCTCGAACGACTTCCAGACGCTCCCTTGGAAGACCTGCCATCACAGGCTCGACGAAAATAGTCCTCGTTCTGAAGCAACTGACACAACTACTGACTGCTTTAGAGACTGTTCTCAATCCACCAATCGGACAATATTTAAGTTAATTTTTGCTCGAAGCGCACGGGGACCAATGTGTACTCCGCTCATAAAACTGAACGATGACACCTAAGGTGATTGCATGACGCCGAGGCAGTATATTGGGATGTTGAGAACCATAATCCAAGGACGAATTGCAAATCCGGCCACCCACACGGAGGAGGTCACCTTTATCCAGAAATTATGCAAGAGATGCAACGAAGCTGGATTTTTTTACATTTCCATGAGAATGAATCTCTTTGATATCATCCCACAATTTCACTCTCTGTACAACCCGAAGAAGAGTTCGAGTGCCGTGATGAACGCTGCAACAGGGTGTCCATGATGCCTATACGCTTCCTGAATTTGTACACATAGCCGAATGTGCGCTGCATGGAGCCAAATGAGTTGGTGTGCTTGCATCCTAGAGTTAAATCTGCATGTGGAGACTTAATTATTAGTACTCTTTTCCTCAATTCAATGGCTGGAGTTTCAGGCAGAGAGGACGCCGGCCAATTTAGGCGACCATCTAAAAGATACGCTGGACCATGAATCCAGAGCTTCGATTTGACTGTCGGGAAGTCGGGAACTGTACGTCTAGAAAGAATGACAGCTGGATTTCTGTCCGTCGGAACATATCGCCACTTCATACTGGCAGTGAGTTCTTGTATGGCAGCCACACGATTTGCCACGAAATCGATTAACCAGGATAGGACAACGAACGAATCGCACCAGCAATGACAAAGATGCCTGAGCGCTTGACTTCATGCATCAGATTAGCCAGCAGCTTCGCTCAATATAATTCCAGTTTTGGGACAGTCAATGTTTTTAATGGCGCAACTCGAGACTTGGAGCAAAGGATACAAGTTGTGGCTGGTAGACTTCTGGCCACCACGTAGATGCTGGCACGTAGATAGGCCTCCCAACTGGCATCGCAAAGTCCATGTATTTCAATATCAGCTCCTTCGACTCCACTCTGGGAAACAATACCTGGCGAATGTTGCGAAAACTGGTGCATAGCTCTCACCAGGTCCTATCACGTGTAATCGGCAAGCTTTCATCCCAATTTAATTGGTCCTTACAAAGCTGTTGAAGAAATATCTTTGCCTTAGTTATGACTGGTCCCAAAAGTGGATCATAAAAACAACAATAAACAGAACTGATTGCCTGCAGGGTTTAATAGTAGAATCTAGAACAGAAAATGCAAATAGCAACTGGTCGATCGCTGGATCCCATACAAGACCAAGGGCCTTAGTGTCATCGCTTCCATCATCGAATTCCAAGAACTGTTCCCTATCTTCATAAGCTATTCCATTGAGTACTTCTTGGTGACTGGAACACCTGGAAGCTTGAAGTTTCCACGAGACAATATCCCGGCCGTCTGACGAAAATTTTCTCTGGCTTCAGCAACTGAGTTGGTTCCGAATATAAAATCGTCAACATAAAACCCCTGCTTGACGACATCCGATCCAATAGGAAATGCATCACTCTCATTAAAGGCCAACGGGATCATTGCACGGACGGACTGAAATGATGCTGATGTTTGTTATCCGTTACCGTATGTTACTGTATCCAATTTAAAGATTTCGATGTCCTTCTGAGGCGAGTCCCTCCACAGGATGCACTGGAAGTAACTATCAGGCGAAGTCACTCGGACACATTCACACTCGGATACATTTTGAAAATCTCAGCTGTCAGAGCAACAGGATATGTGCGGCAGCGAATCATAATGTGAAACAACTTAGGTTGAATAATTGGTCCTGCCATCAGTACATCATTAAGAGAATGACCAGAATCAGTAGTCGCTGAGCCATCAAACACAACACGCAACTTGGTTGTGGTGCCGTCTTCCTTCAAGACGCAATGATGTGGGAGGAAGTATTTACATCGACATGTGATTTAGATACAGAAACTCAAATTTCGCTCAAGACTGAGAAGTCGACGATAAGCCTGGCCATAAGACTCTCCTAGAGTCTCAGCACTCCGCTTCAGAAGCAACCGCACTGGTAAGGTATTGATGACGAAACTGGGCTGACTATCAGTAATTGTTGGGGCCACAAGAGCATTAAGGGTAGGAAAGGAAAAATCTGAGTCTTGTGACCCCTAACAGCTGGTCCTTCAGTTGAGACGCTTATGTCTCCGTGTCCCATTACAACTATCGGCCGACCTGGATTTCCTTAACTGAAGTCTCTGTGCGAAACGGGATGCGACCATGTGCAACTGCAACCTGAGGTACGAGTACCACTGCAGTGGCCAGGAGCACAGTACCAGACTGAAGACCTTAGACATCAAAAGAGGTAGTGGAGTGAGAGTGTGTCGAAGTGGCGGGGCCCAAATCAGCCGATGTATGTAATGGTGTCGACTCTTCAGCGTATGATGCTTTTCTCCACGAGTACGACAACGACTACTACTGCAAGACCGAGTTTGGTGTCCCTTCTATTGGAAAACCCCAAAGATCAAACCGAATCCAACGCAGGACCAGCCAAACATGAGCGAAGATGCTTCAACCTTTCAATATTAGACAGCTCGGTATCCTTGTCGACAACTGACGCAAACATCGCGAAGCAGTTCGAATATTCGCTATAGCCACCGGAAAACGTTGGTAATTTGAGCTCGTCATAACGAAGAAAGGTTGAGTAGGGGGGACGTTATATTGACGACGCTGAATATTTACGCGAGCACGAGCTTCAACCATGGCAATCAACTCGTCAAAATCATCGCGCAATTTGCTGGCAATTTCAACGAAATTTAGCTACTTTAGCGAGCTATGCGCGGCATCAAAGGCACACTTAGTTTGTTCAATTAGCAAGAGCCGCACTTCCAAGTCGACGGTACAAGAGCTGTTAATTTTTTCCTCAGATAATTCATTTTTATACACATGCTCGCTCGAACAATGCAGCCGCCTAGCGCTTAAGAAAAGGGGCGCCCTGTTTACGTGCATATCATTTATGTCTCGCCTTGCATCATTTTTTCACAACCACAAAATCTGAACAGCAAACTGAGCACACATGCGACGAATTGTGCAGCTGCTTATGTTCAAGCGTATGTATGTATATAAGCTGAGCGGGCGAATGACCGGCGTTTATGTATTTTCGAATATTTGGGAGCTGTAAATTGTCAGCTCACGCAGACGGCTTGCACTTGCCTAAATTTAACAATTTACGATGATTGCTTTACTTGAGTAATCACAATTTTAATTTTGCAATAGATTTATTTTGCTTATATGCACTGCAATGGTAAACCTCGTCTGGGCCTCCAAAATGTTTAGTTAATGTTTTTTTGCAACGGTTTGGAACCTAAGCCAAGAAATATGTAAATTTTGATTCATTAATCGAATTTATATAAATTACAAAGTTTTTTGGCTATGGCTCAGAAATAGTTTGTCGCTTCGCCTCGATCAACAACGAACTGACCTGATAAAAGGGAATATGCAAGTTCTTAGAAGCTGCAACAAATGCAAGAGAGGCTTGCCAACCTTGTTAGTAATAAACAACTGTTTCACTAGACTAAGATTACGACCTCTTCTTATGTTTACAAGAATGTTTGCTTATACTGATTTGATGATGCTCCTGCAGAATCCAACATTGCCTTTAAGGAGTCACAGTCTATAAACACTGCAAATTTGATACCCATTAAATAATGTTGAAATAATTTTACTGCGTTGACAACTGCCATAGTTTCCTAAAGATATGAATTATACCTCGACTCAGCTGGAGTTGTGCATTTGCTGTAATACTCATTACATGTCTTTTATTTAATGCAAGACTTTCACACCATAACCGACAGAGCTGGCTATTATTATCTTTGGACGTGAGGCAGTAGAGACGCTTCAACGTTTCAGAAAACTTCGGAACGAACTGTCTAAATGCCAGATGCCAGACCTATGAATTGTTCCAGCTGTGTAGTTCGCGGCGGCGGCAATCCGACTAATGCCTGCATTTTTTGTGGGCTAGGTCTAAGTTCACCCGACTCTTCTTCGTACTCCAAATACTCTATTTTTGACTTTAGAAATGTACATTTCTCGATATCAAATGAAAATCCCGTTTTAATTAGGGTTTCAATTACTTTTGCAATCTTGAAATAGCCTCATCCTTGGTTTTGGCGACAATGCCTTTATTATTGCTCGCTGAAAGACTGATGGAGCGTTCTTTAAGCCAAATGGCATTGACAAGAACTCATACTGTCCCTCTGGTGTAACAAACGCTGTACGTTCAATAGATTCTGGGTGAATTGATATTTGGTAGAATCCACTGGCCATGTCCAGACAAGAGAAATACTTTGCCCCACGCAATCTGGCAATTTGGTCAAAAATTAGAGGCAGTGGAAACTTATCGGAGACTGTGTTGGCATTTAATTCTCTATAATCAATACATAAGCGATCTTTTCCTTTTTTCTTTCAGACCAACAAAATAGGACTCGCAAATGGTGAGCAGCTAGGCTGAATAACGTTTGCCGCCAACAATTCATTTATCCTTGTCATCTATGCTAAGCATCTATGCTAATAGGCGTCTTTGTACAGTTTTGTTTGGATCAATTAGACGTATTTCCAACTGGCCAGTATTAACGCGACTTTTTGGTGAAATGCTCCATGTATGGTTTCAAAACATTTATTAATCGGACCATGTCAGTTCTATCTAATTCATCATAATCGTTAACACAATCTTCAGTGGTTTTTGGTTCAGTTACAACATTAATCAGTTTCACTTTAGAAATGGCTTTTGTGGCTCAATGTTCACTCCATAACCCTAACATAAAATTTCTCTGCCTATCATAACATAATATATCAAATATTTGTCCATAACTACGTGAAATAGTATTTCCAAAACGAAACCATTAATAATTACATTAGTCAACATTTGCGATGAGCTACAAACAGAATCGTTTCCAATGCCCTTAAACATTACAACATTATGCAATCGTTTTCCAGAAAATTTTCCAGCTACAGCTTTCTCTATGAGTGAGCACTCGGCCCCAAAGTCAAAACAAAATTCAACAGACTCACCAGCATGGTTAAGTGTACCTTTTGGTTCCATTACTGAGCAAATTTGCATACGCTTCACTGTCCTCTAAGCTGTCGAAGGGCACACAGTGGAAATATGTCCAACCTTCACATACTTATAGCAAGTAACATTCGACTTTTGCTCTTTTAGTCGCATACAAGAGCCTCCAGATTGTCCATCGCTTGATGATTTGAATTCACGATCTTTCTTCAGACGGCAGACCGCAATTTTATGCCCTTCCCTTCCGCAATAGTGGCAAGTGATGTGTGAGAACTTCCGCTTCTTTTTTTCGGGACCCATAGTGTTCCCTACGTTCATTGCGTCTTGGCGCTGCAAATCGCTACTTGACTTAATATTTGTTGTACAAGTTAACAACTAAGATAAAAATTTTGCACAATGTATTGCCCTAGTTATTAAGTAGCTTTGCATGAATAATGCTAACGCGCCACATTTCAGTTCAGCGCTCTGCGCTAAGAATGACCAACAGTGGTATGCTGACACTTCATATTCGAAGTGAAGCGCTGCGCTGTATGGAATGCTGATAACATTGTGTTACATCGCAGGATATACTTTAATTAATAATTTACACACTATCTGCTTTAGCCTGTTGTCTATATGTGCAGCCTGCGCGAGAACAACCGATATTGCAATTTCCTCCAGATCTATATTTTTCATCTTGGTCATTAACGAAGTGACGAGTCTGCTACCATACGCTGACATGCACTCTCCATTCCTTGGCCGCCCGCTTCGCAGTTTCATGAGAGTAGCCGTAGTCGTTTCTACGCCCACAAATCTTTGGGCAAATAACTCCTTAAATTGAATCCAGCTTATTCCGGGAAAACATATCTGAGAAAGCCATGGTGACGCACTGCCTTCCATAGATTTGCTGAGAGCCATAAGGGGTACGGTACCCTCGAGCGAGTTCTCAGTAAGAATCATGTCCACAGTCGAACTCCAAGCACTTGCGTCAGCACCCGCAGAGTCGGGATTGTATTTTGGCAAAAACACCGCTTTTTAACAACAACTCTATTAAATTCCCATTTTATTTCTCAAACATTTCACGCCACTGAGGATCAGGGGGACCCGATCCCACCTCTGATGTCGGATGGTCCGGTGAATTCATGGGCTTTTCACTTCGAGCAGCGAGTCCCGTTGTCTTTGTTGGTGGCATTATATCTTTTTTACTGTTTTCGGGTGAGCAATCACGTCTGTTCGCTCCGACCATTTACTTTCGTCTGTGCAAATAAATTCTTTGCCGCTCATCGCAACGAATACCAACGAAAATAATCGGTTTTCGTTCTTGCAACGCAGCGAAAGCCAGTGATAACCGCTTTTCGTTCTTGCAACGCAACGAATACCAGATATAACCGCTTTTACTTCTTGCAACGCTCTCTTCGTGTCCTTGCACGAATCACCCGCCAAAGAGCTGCACGCATACCAACAACACTATGCATGGGCCACACTCAGCGAGGAAGAGTAAGAATCGCTCTCTCTCTCTCTCTCTCTCTCTCTCTCGCACACCTATTCTTTATTCTTTTGCGTACATATTCACCAATATTATGGTGCTCTCTTATTACAGTTACTGTTTATTTCTCCCTTTGGTACATATATTCTTCGACGCCGCCAATCCTGACGCATACACGACCTCGTGAATGAACTCAGTAATTCGCGTTGACATGCACTGCTCAAGTTACAGTTTTATAAACAACCCTCAAAATCAAATTTGGCAAAAGCATTTAAGATGGATGAATACTTTGAAACGCACCAAGTCTACCTATGTTTCTCAGAATGGCTTCACTAGTATAAGCTTTTGCGTCTGTTTTAACGCTGCATCTCATCATATCTTCGTCCATTTCTTCAGAAACTGTCTAGAACGGTAACGCTCTCAAGCATTCATGTGAAAATTTAAAAGTCCGTTAACTGTTTAATGACTTTAACAAACGGTCCCTTGAATTTAGGATCTAATTTCGTTTGATTCCTCTACTCAACCATGTTATGTTTTACAATTTTCTCTTTGTCCTTATCATATTATTTCCTGTTTAATTTTCCCGGAGAGTGGTTTCGATAGTTCACACGTTTTGTATTTGGCCATACCAATAGCAACTATAGACCTTATCGATTGTTAGAAAAGTAAAGATATAAAGTGTGTTAAGTAGATAGGACAAAGATACATGTAATGGGAAATCACCGACCCAGTGGGGGACAATTTACAGCCTGTCCGGCAAGATTTGCCCCTGCTCATAGCTTGAAATGGTCAGTAACTTCCCGAAGGTATCCTGAAAGCAACGATTTTATTAGGGGTAGAGAAAGTTCGGTAAGAAAAACGGGATGCAAACAATTATAATTTTTACATAGTACGCGAAAAGGATTGTTTATAGCGTCGTCTGATGTGCACGTAGATAGGAATAAGGGGCGATAATTTCTAGTTGATCTAGCCGGAACAGAGAATTGAAGACGCCCTAACAGAAAAGGAGAATCTATATCGCCAATAATAAACTTATGTCGAAGGACAACACCGAGAATTGTCCTACGGTTGGTTAACGACGGAAGGTTAAGAAGAAGCGGACTGCTGGAGTATGATGGCAACCGAAGGGGGTCCCAATTTTAACCTCGTAAGGCAAAAAGCAGAAATTGCTTCTGAACAGATTCAATACGAGCCTGGCTATTGTTATACTGCGGAGAACAGATGCAAGAGCAGTATTCAAGGATAGGGCGGTCAAGAGAGATGAACAGAAGTTTCGTTATAAAATGATCGTTTAACTCTTTAGACCATCGTTTAATGAATCCAAGTACACATTTTGCCTCATAAACGATGGTATCAATGTGAAGATTAGAACATGTTTTAGATTCAAAAGGAACGCCTAGACCCTTAACTGTTGGTATACGTTGCAAGGTTTCATTTAGAAAGATACAGACGAACAAACGGTCAGACGGACAGACGGACATGGCTATATCGACTCGGCTGTTGATGCTGATCAAGAACATATATACTCTATGGTGTCGGTGATGTCCCTTTCTATGCGTTACACATTTCACGACAAAATTAAAATACCCTCTGCAAGGGTATACAAAAAAATGGCTTTTCTGTTATACAGGTACATAGCCCAAGTTCGAAGAGTAACAGAGATGCCAAATGCAAAAATTAATGTAATTTATGCTATCAAAACACTTTGATCACCTCACCAAGCTACGCGCACGCTCCCAAGATGAACAGACTTCCTGTATGCACCGTGGGGGAAATTATATGGCAACGAACAAAGGTTTCCAGTGGTACCAGCACTATCTTAGACGATCAATGGGTATCGGATGCATTTGTTTTGAATTTTTCCGGAAGGTGGTTTGATAGTTTACACGTTATGCAATTGTAAACGCATTTTCGGACATATTTAGCCATACCGTCAAACCAATAGCAACTATTCACCTTATCCAGGGTCATTTCCCAATCAAGGTGCATTATAGCCTCGCGAAAAGCAAGCCTAATCTCAATTCATTGTATTTGCAATATTTTAGTTAATTTTATTATTTAGAAATTAAAATATTAAAGCTCATATTTCGGGATCCCGTTGCTGTTCAGCTATAATCCAGGTGTCACCAATTTCAGTTAAGCTTATTCGTTTTTCAAAGGTTTTATTTTCGAGAAAAGAAATCTTTTTGCGCCGTGCACGTTCCTATAAACGATAGCAAACTCAAAAGATTGCAAATACAACCACCATCGATATACCTTGTCATCCAACTCGATCTTTTGTTGACTTGCCTGTTGAGTTACTAATGTTTAATAGCAACTGTTTGGAATCTAAGCCAAGAAATAAGTAAAGTTTTGGCTTTTCACAACACGTTATTTATTTATTTATTAATTAATGGTCGCCAAAACGAGTGTCTTCCTCATTATTCAATATATTATATAATAGATAATAGAATTATATGCTAAAAGCCTAGTTAAAGAATATAATTTTCTAAATAGCATCACCGACCGATGGAGGTCTTTTATTTGCCAGTCCGGCCAGCTTTGCTCCTTTTCACAGCTAATTTTGTCAGAAGGTTGTTAGTAGGAAAAAGTGTTCTTAAGTAAAATTAAAAATAATCTTAATTTGCTATATTAATAAAGAAAATACAATAAACAGGAAAAAAGAAAGTAAGATGTTTATAAAGCAAAAAAATATATGCTAGATATAATGAGTGTTAAGTAGATAGGACAAAAAGAAAGGTAATGGGAAATCACCGACCCGGTTAGTATACGTTGAAAAGGGATATTGTCGATGCAATTGATTAACCGAACGCCAAAGTTGCATAGCGTTCAAATCGTTTTGTAGACGAGAATGATGTAGGGGTTAGTGTATGATAGAAAAAAATTGGGGGAGAGGGGAGATCATTTATAAAAAGAGCAAAGAGTAAAGGTCCAAGATGACTACCTTGAGGAACACCAGAAGTAACGTGAACCCGTTCAGCCTCAGCATTACTTTGTGGGTCCTACCTTTTAAATAAGAATTAATCCAAAGCAAAAGAGACGGAGGGAAACCTATTCGGTCAAGTTTAAAAAGTAAAATGTCATGGTACACAGAGTCAAACGCCTTACTGAAGTCAGTGTAAATGACATCAGTTTGCATTTTCGAAAGGAAAGCATCATTTACTAAGGAAGTAAACTCAAGCAGATTGGTCGTAGTTGACCGATAAGAATCATAAAGATATAATTCCCGATTCCCATGTTGAACAGGGGAAACAACTGATTTGCAGAAATGCTGCAAATGCGAAGTGATTATTTTTTCAAATAATTTAAGAATAGCGGACAGTTTTGCAATGCCCCTGTAATTCGGTATATCAGACGTCCCTCCTTTTTTGTGAAGAGGAATGATATAAGATTCTTTCCAAAGAAAGGCAGAAGTTTCAAGGGATAGATTAAAAGCTTTAGCAATGGATAAAGAAGGGAAGAGCAGCACTCCTCGAGGAGACAACTAGGAATATTGTCCGGCCCAGGAGAGTAAGAATATTTTAAAGATTTTATAGCTAATAGGAGAGAGGAGTGTGAAATAATGGGAGGAGGTATAGAACTAGCGGATGAAATAGTATAGGGGTAAGAATTAGTGTTAGAACAGACTGATTGGAAAAAATAAGCAAAGAGGTTAGCAGAATCAGAGTCATTGCTAGCCTCATCCATCCCAAGAAAAAAAGAAGATGGCAAACTTGAAGATTTACGCTTCAAGTTTACAAAATAATAAAACTGTCTCGGATTTTGGGCAAATTGCCTTTTACAAACGTGTTAGTTATGATTCAGTTGATTTAATCGAGTTTATATAAACTACAAGGTTATTTGGCTGTGGCTCAGAAAAAGTTCTTCGCTTCGCCTCGATCAACAACGAACTGACCTGATAAAAGGGAATATGCAAGTTTTTAGAAGCTGCGACAAGTGCAAGAGAGGCTTGGCAACCTTGTTCATAATAAACAGCTGTTTCACTAGACTAAGATTATAACCTCTTCTTATCATGATGCCTTATACGCTTTCTGAATTTGTAGTGTGCTTTCATCTCAGAGTTATATCTGCATGTGGAGACTTAACGATTATTACACTTTTCCTAGGATGACGGGAACTGTACCTCTGTCCGTCGGAATATATTGCCACTACATACTGGCAGTGAGTTCTTGTTTGGCAGCCACACGATTTGCCACGAAATCGTTAAATTTGAAGGGCTCTGAAGGGAAACGGACGAATCGCACCAGCAATAAAACTGGCTGACAAAGATGCATGTGCGCTTGACTTCATGCATCAGATTGGCCAACAGCTTCGCTCCACATAATTCCAGTTTTGGGCCAGTCAATGTTTTTAATGGCGCAACTCGAGACTTGGAGCAAAGGATACAAGTTGTGGTAATGGTTAATCACCTACCCGGTTAGTATACGTTGCAAAGGGATATTGTCGATTGTATGGCTGAAAGATAAGGTGTAGTACGAGTAAATGTCATAAACATACACTGAACAATTCAGATGCAATTGATTAACCGAACACCAAAGTTGCATAGCGTTCAAATCGTTTTGTAGACGAGAATGATGTAGGGGATTAGTGTATGATAGAAAAAAATTGGTGGAGAGGGGAGATCATTTATAAAAAAGAGCAAAGAGTAAAGGTCCAAGATGACTACCTTGAGGAACACCAGAAGTAACGTGAACCCGTTCAGCCTCAGCATTACTTTTTGGGTCCTACCTTTTAAATAACAATTAATCTAAAGCAAAAGAGACGGAGGGAAACCTATTCGGTCAAGTTTAAAATGTAAAATGTCATGGTACACAGAGTCAAACGCCTTACTGAAGTCAGTGTAAATGACATCAGTTTGCATTTTCGAAAGGAAAGCATCATTTACTAAGAAAGTAAACTCAAGCAGATTGGTCGTAGTTGACCGATAAGAATCATAAAGATATGATTCCCGATTCCCATGTTGAACAGGGGAAACAACTGATTTGCAGAAATGCTGCAAATGCGAAGTGATTATTTTTTCAAATAATTTAGGAATAGCGGACAGTTTTGCAATGCCCCTGTAATTTTGTATATCAGACGTCCCTCCTTTTTTGTGAAGAGGAATGATATAAGATTCTTTCCAAAGAAAGGCAGAAGTTTCAAGGGATAGATTAAAAGCTTTAGCAATGGATAAAGAAGGGAAGAGCAGCACTCCTCGAGGAGACAACTAGGAATATTGTCCGGCCCAGGAGAGTAAGAATATTTTAAAGAGTTTATAGCTAATAGGAGAGAGGAGTGTGAAATAAT
Source organism: Drosophila novamexicana (assembly GCF_003285875.2). Lineage (NCBI taxonomy): Eukaryota > Metazoa > Arthropoda > Insecta > Diptera > Drosophilidae > Drosophila > Drosophila novamexicana. Next base: position 70,915 of record NW_020824943.1, on the reverse strand, counting down.
GGGAGGATGTATAGAACTAGCGGAAGAAATAGTATAAGTGTAAGAATTAGTATTAGAACAGACTGATTGGAAAAAATAAGCAAAGAGGTTAGCAGAATTAGAGTCATTGCTAGCCTTATCCATCCCAAGAAAAAAAGATGGCAAACTTGAAGATTTACGCTTCAAGTTTACAAAGTAATAAAACTGTCTCGGATTTTGGGCAAATTGCCTTTTACAACGTGTTAGTTATGATTCAGTTGATTTAATCGAGTTTATATAAACTACAAGGTTATTTGGCTGTGGCTCAGAAAAAGTTCTTCGCTTCGCCTCGATCAACAACGAACTGACCTGATAAAAGGGAATATGCAAGTTTTTAGAAGCTGCGACAAGTGCAAGAGATGCTTGCCAACCTTGTTCATAATAAACAGCTGTTTCACTAGACTAAGATTACGACCTTTTCTTATGTTTCCATGAATTTTTACTTTTGCTGATTTGATGCGTCTGCTGCAGAATCCAACATACTACCCCCGTTGGAAACTGACTTTCAACAGAATTCTGAAGAGCAGCAGACACAGCTTGTTTACGGTTCTTCGGATGATTCCAGCCGTGGTCTTCAAATCAGCTACACGATTTATTCCCACCTTCCCAGGAATCAAGTTAATTAACCTTACCAAACGCCTACCGCATGGGAGGCAGATTTTCGTCTTTAACGAGCACCAGGTCGTTGATGCACAACGCTTGTTGCTCGCTGTTGTAGTAAGGTGAGGTACTCTACGTAATCGAGCCCAGAACACCTGTTGTAGTTGCGTCACACGCTGCCAGCCATCCGAACGGTCGTAGTTTAATTTGGTCCTTGACTAGCTCTAGGTGCTTTGCCTAGCTGGTAAAGCAAATGAAGACGCTGACGTACCACTTGATGGACGGCCTCGTACGTACTTCCGACTTATAGAAGAAGGGTTCGCAATAATCGATTTCAGTTACGTTGAACGACTTCCAGACGATCCCTTGGAAGACCTGCCATCACAGGCTCGACGAAAATAGTCCTTGTTCTGAAGCAACTGACACAACTACTGACTGCTTTAGAGACTGTTCTCAATCCACAATATTTAAGTCGAATTTTTGTTAAATGTGCACGGGGACCAATGTGTAGTCTCCGCTCATTAAACTGAACAATGACAGCTAAGGTGAATGCATGACGCCGAGGCAGTTTATTGGGATGTTGAGCACCTTTTTTTTTTTTTTTTTTTTTTTTTTTTTTTTTTTTTATGGTTTAAGTTACTTTTATTTTTGCTAATTTTCTGTTACTTTTCACTTTTAGCAACTTTTATCAGCGTGAGTTTTGGGTAATGAAAGCTTAAGTTAAATATTTACAATGTGTATATATATGTACATGTTAATTTTGCTTCATTATAGTCGGCGTTTGGCCAGGTCTATAGGATAACACTTTTTAAGCCTCCTTCTTCGTCTCCTTAGCAGGTTTCTTGCCAAGACGTTAGGGTTGCGGAGCTTACATAAGTGACTTGCTGTTTGTTGATTAATAAGGTCTCCTATCATAGTAACCTTAAGGTCCTTTGCAATGTCTCGTGTTCGAATATACCATTCGGCTCCAGTTATTTTGCGCAGGGTTTTGGCCTGAATGATGCGAATTTTGTTCAGGTGTGTTTTTGCAGCTATACCGTAAACTTGAAGCCCGTAACGCCACACTGGGGCAAGGATTACCTTGTAGATTAGGACCTTGTTTCGGAGCGAGAGTTTGTTTTTGGAGTTGAGGAGCCAGCTCATTCGCCTTATCTTAGATTTGATGTTGCTCGTTACTGCAGAGACGTGCTTACTAAATGTAAGTCGTCTGTCGAGAGTGACACCTAGGTACTTGTGTTGACGATATTGCTCTAGAAGCTCACCATGAAGAAAAAGTCCGGGGCATGAGTCCTTGCGTAGAGTGTGGGTAACCGTGGCGCATTTTCCAGGGTTCACTGCGATGTTCCATCTACAAGCCCAGTTTTCAAATCGCTTGAGGTATTCCTGCAAGAGGTCAGTTGCCACGTACACACATTTGTTTTTTGCAAGGATGGCCGTGTCGTCAGCAAACGTGGCCACCAGAAGGTCCTGCCGATCATTCCGTCTGCTTGCATTTGCTGTGGGCATGTCATGTGTAAACAGGCTATATAGCGTGGGACCCAAGACGCTGCCTTGTGGTACGCCCGCTTTTATGCGTTTGGTTTGAGAGGCTACTCCATCCTGTACCACTCTAAATGTCCTCTCGTTCAAGAAGCTCGCAATGATGTTAAAGAGCTGCGGATTCAATTTGCCCTTAATCTTGGAGAGGAGTCCTGCGTGCCACACCCGGTCAAAAGCTTGTTGGATGTCGAGGTATGCTGCCACCACATACTCCTTCCTGTTAAAGCCGTCCAAAATAAAATTTGTGACCCGATGGAGATGCTCAGGGGTACCGCGTTTCAGTCTAAACCCAAACTGGAACTTCGGGATTAAGCGTTTTATTTCCGGAGTATCCAGGATCCTTCTAAGGATGCACCTTTCCAGTATCTTGCCAAAGGTAGGCAGGAGGCTGATGGGGCGATAAGAGTCCAGTTGATTAGGGGATTTTCCGCTCTTGTGCAACATAATGATGTGCGCCTTCTTCCAGGCTACTGGAAAATGACCTAGCCGAAGAGTTGCATTAAAAATGGCTACGAGAAAAAGCACCGCCTTGTATGGCAATAGCTTAATTGTCTGGTTGTCCAACCGATCTTCCCCAGGGGCTTTGTTGTTTTTTAGGCTCTTTATCTCCTGCTTTACTTCTTGGAAGGTGATTGGTGATAAAGGGAGTGCCGTTTGTAGCGGCGCCTCCAGGATTTGCGCGACTCGCTGTATCCTTCTATGCGATGCGGTCTCAAACGGGTTGAAACGCTCCTCCAGGTTACAGGCGAAGGCTTCGGCTCTTTCCATTGGCGACCTGGCCCAGGTGCCATCGGGATGTCGAACGGGAAACTTTGGTGCAGGTTGCCGCTTGTATCGACTGGTAAGTTTCCACAGTGCGAATTTGGAGCTCTCGTCTGCCGTTGCTTCCTCCAGCATGGTGTCTGTGGCTTTTCTTCTCAGTAAGGTCAACTCCTTTCTGACTCTGTTGGCGATACGGCGATAGATCCTATCGATTCTGGGGTCCTGGGTCCGGACGTACTCCCTCCTCAGCCGCTTTTTCAGGCAAAGAAGGCCTTCAACGATGGGGGGAAGCGTCCTCGTAGGTTGGCTTGTAGGCGTAAAATACATTTGTGCTGGCGCAGCGTTGGCAGCCGCGGTATGTATTTGATACAGCAGGGTTTGAACTGCAGCGTCGGCATCCTCGGCTGTCAAGATTGGCATGCTTAGATCAATCATGCCATTCAGTTCAGCTTTGAAGCGTTGTATGTTCGACTGGGGGGTGACAAGCCTTCGCTTTTTTACAGTCCTTTGAGCAGACGTAGATACCGTTGCAAGTAAGGGTAGATGGTCAGATGAAAGCTCATACTCTTCGCGAACTGATATTAAGCTGTTGGGAATACCCTTGTATATATAGAAGTCAATGCACGAAGGAGTACTTTGCCTGTTATACGGGAAGTGGGTAGGTCTCCCGGTGGCCAAGACCTGGGCTGAGCAGCTGGTGAGCGCTTCATGTAGCGCAATGCCTCTGTTGTCAGCTCTGTAGCTTCCCCACAGCCGGTGTTTGGCGTTGAAGTCACCTCCAACGATGAATTTATGACCAAATTGATCAAGGAGAGAATCGAATCCAGCTCGGCTCCAGGATAGATTTGGTGGTAAGTACACTGCAGCTACAGGTATTTCGCCCAAAGGAGTCCCCACCATAATAGCAGCCATTTGTGTTGCGCTGGAAGTCACCTGAGATAGTTGGTAGTGCACCAAGTTCTGCTTGACAAGCACCGCAGCACCTCCTCTGGCTCGATTTGCTGGGTGATCCGCACGGTAGCAAACATATCCCTCCATGGCGAAGTACAGGCCGGCGTGTAGGTGGGTTTCTGAGACAAGCATGATGTCTATTTCATGTTTTCTTAAAAACAGTTTGAGCTCGTTTGCATTTTGTAAGATGCTGCGAGCGTTCCACGATCCGAGGCGCATCTGGGCAGCCATTATTTGCGGTGAGTGGGAAGACCGAGCTGTGGAGCTTGCGCGTCCTTCAGCTCCTTGATGCTGACCAGGATACTTGTGACTGCTGCATTCAGTGCTGCGATCGACTGCTGGAGTCCTTGAAGGATACTTCCGAGGGACGTGTCTATGTTGAGCACCATAATCCAAGGACGAATTGCAAAGCCGGCCACCCATACAGAGGAGGTCACCTTCATCAAGAAATTATGCAAGAGATGCAACGGAGCTAGATTTTTTTACATTTTTACATACAGAATGTTAGCTGGATTTCTGTCCGTCGGAATATATTGCCACTAAATACTGGCAAGGAGTTCTTGTTTGGCAGCCACACGATTTGCCACGAAATCGTTAAATTTGAAGGGCTCTGAAGGGAAACGGACGAATCGCACCAGCAAAAAAACTGGCTGACAAAGATGCCTGTGCGCTTGACTTCATGCATCAGATTGGCCAACAGCTTCGCTCCACATAATTCCCATCTGCTGCAACGATGAACAACAGTTGCAGTTATATCCTTAATTACTTTTAATTAAATATAAAAAAATTTTTTTTTGTAAAATTGAGCGGAAACACCTCCGCCCGATTAGCAGCATAGCCCGTAAAGCTATGCGAAATGCTAGGTAGTATTTTGTGTTATTAGCTTTACCTTGAATCTAAAATCATTACATATTGATAAAACATTGGCATTTAAAACTAAAAACCCTATATGTTACATAAAAACATGATATGATAAAATTATAATACCCTCTGCAAGGGTATAAAAACATGATATGAATTTAAAAACATTATATCAATTTTTGTAAGAAATTTTAATTAAAGTGGGTTCGAACGAATTCAAGGTTGAACGAGAAAGAAAGGCTGTCTTCGGCACGCCGAAACACAACCTTTTCATAATGTACAGTGCTTTGTCCGTATCTAAGAAGCACAGGGAAAATAGTTAATGCCGAGTTTGGGCAAGATATCTTGATAAACAAAATGTTTTTTCATACAAAAACTTAATTTTCGACCGATCGTTCCTATGGCAGCTATATGATATATTGGTCCGATCTTAATAGGATTTTGCATATATATGAGGAGCGTAGTAAGACTAATTGCCGAATTTGATCAAGATATCTTGATAAACAAAATGTTTTTTCATCCAACAACATAAATTTTGACCGATTGACCCTATGGCAGCTATATTATGTAGTGGTCCGATCTTAATAGGATTTTGCATATATATATATGTAGTAAAGTAAAACTAATAAATGCCGAGTTTGGTCAAGATATCTTAATAAACAAAATGTTTTTTCATACAAAAACTTAATTTTCGACCGATCATTCCTATGGCAGCTATATGATATAGTGGTACGATCCAGCTGGTTTTGACATATGTGCTGCGTGCAACAGAAAAAGGGACTTCTGCAAAATTTCATTAAGATAGCTTTAAAACTGAGAGACTAGTTCGCATAGAAACAGACAGACGGACAGGCGGACATGGCTATATCGACTCGGCTGTTGATGCTGATCAAGAATATATATACCTTATGGGGTCGGAGATGTCTCCTTCTATGCGTTACACATTTCACGACAAAATTATAATACCCTCTGCAGGATATAAAAACATGATATGAATTTAAAAACATTCTATCGAGTTTGTAAGAAATTTTAATTAAAATCAGCCGCAAATGTTATAAATAACGTAAAAGTTATTGACCATAAAGAACATTATTACTGTTTTGCTAATTATAATTACTACAGTATCTCTTATATCACTAGCATTGAAAGTGTATGCAATGCATACAAAGAAAATTAAGAAACGCTATAGCAGTAGAGCAGACGGACTAGATAAGATATGAATATATTTGAATTGTCAGATATAGAGGCAATCATTAGGTTTACGCATAGAGATGAGCCAAACTTTCGTACTCGCGCACTAAACTTACTGCGATTACATCATAGAGATTTTATAAAAGTGTGTGATTTCGAATACGAATACACTGACATGTGAATCCATTGATAAATTGTTCAAAAATCGAAAAGGGAATCATACTAAGTACATTGTCATATGTCTCAGTAAAACTAGTAACTGAACAACACCCAAATTGGGCCCAACAACGATACTAATGGTGCGACTGCACCGATAGATATCTATTATAATAATATGCAATGAAGTATATAAGTGAAAAATATCAATGACTTCAAAGACCAATTTGACAAGTCATATAAATGCATCAATAAAGGCATACCTATAAAGGTAGAAACACTAATATACCATGTACAAATATTGATAAAACAATAAAACAATATAGTACACGCAGTAGATTCCATTAAAGATAAACTAACACAAGAACAATCCAAACAATGCCTTAAAGTCATAAAATCTTTAAATACAAGATTGAAAAGCATTGGCATTAGACAGAAAATCATTAAAAACGTTCCAGATCTATTTTTACCAACAAAGCTTGAACCAAACAGCTATAAGTTTTCTAGCCTCATCTCTCTTGCCAGAGTTTGATGGAAAGGCAGAAAACTTACAAAGCTTCAAAGATGCTTTGAGTCTTATAGACTCAATAAAAGATCATGAAGCAACAACTGTCAGCATTATAAAAACAAAACTAAAAGGCCATACAAGAAATCTAATAAGTAATGAGCAGACAATTGCTGCAATCATTACGCAACTGTCAAATACAGTAAAAGGAGAATCGGTAGAAGTTGTATCTGCCAAGCTACTTAATCTGCAACAGAAATACAAAACGGCTAACCAATACACCCAATAGGTGGAAAAACTGGCAAAGGCCCTTGAAGGAGCCTATATCAGTGAAGGTCTAAGCCAATTACTTGCAAACAAATACAGCACTATAACAGCTGTAAAAGCTATGACCCAAAATTGTTCGATTAATAAGGTAAAACTTATCATGCAGGCAGGCACATTCACAAATATGAATGATGCCGTCTCCAAATTTGTCAGTAGCTGCACGGAGGTAACAGGTCAAAGTAACACTGTCCCGTATTATCAACGAGGTGCAAATCACAATAATAGAGGAGGCCGAGGTTATAATCGTGGCAGAAATTGCAACCACAACAATTTCAACCGGGCCGGTAATAACAATAACAATAATTACAATAACCGTGGAGGAAGACTAGGCCAAAATAGAGGAAGAGGCCGAGGTAACTTCAACCAAGGTTACAATAATATCAATGTGGGTGTGGCGCAAAATGCGTCGGAAAACTCTCAGAACCATTCCATCAATTACAGTCTTAATAGATTTGTCACTTTTTATAATAATTCAACTGAAAATAAACTCGCATTCCTAATAGATACTGGTGCAAATTTCTCATGTTTAAAAATAAATTCAGATAATTTTATAATTCAAGAAGACAAATTATAAACATCCAAGGCATCGGTCAGGGTGTAATAAAATCGCAAGGAACAACTTCACTTCTTCTGCCAGCCAGATTCCAAGTAATTGGAAAAATAAACATTAATTCAGTAAACGATTATATATTTGTTCACAACCAAGAAATAAATAATGGAATTCATGTTGCAAATACAATAGCAGCATCTAAACATTCGTGTTCTAAACAAAACTAGTTTTGACCAATTGTTCAAAGTAAACACAATCGAATATGAAAATTTAACAGATTACGATATTCATAACACTAATCAAGAAAATAGAAGCGAACAAGTACTTTCAAAGTTTAAGAAAAATTTTCCAGAATAATTCAGAAATCAATTTACAGAATTATTCACCAAGTATAGTGATGTGTTCGGACTGGAAACCGAACCAATAGCGACTAATAATTTTTATAAACAAACATTAAGACTTAAAGATGATGAACTCATTTATATAAAAAACTACAGAAGCCCGATTAGCCAAGTTGACGAAATCCAAAAACAAGTAGGGAAATTAATAAACGACAAAAGGGTAGAGCCGTCTGTTACCGAGTATAACAGCCCACTCTTGCTAGTTCCGAAAAAATCATTACCAAATTCGGAAGAAAAGAAATGGCGATTAGTAATTGACTATCGCCAAATCAACAAAAAATTACTTTCTGACAAATTCCTGCTAACCAGAATTGATGATATTCTAGACCAACTGGGCAGAGCTAAAGGCTTTTCATGCCTTGACTTAATGTTAGGTTTTCACCAAATTGAACTTGTGGAAATTCAAGATATATAACATCTTTTTCAACGAGTAATGGCAATAGGAATAGCACTAAATTAATTTCAGAGAATGATGACAGTAGCCTTCTCGGGTTTAGAACCCTCTCAGGCATAGCTTTATATGGATGATGGTGATAGTATGTTCCGAAAAACACATGATGAAAAACTAAACTGATGTTCTTAATGTATGTAGGAAATATAACCTAAAGTTGCATTCAGAAAAATTTTCATTTTTCATGCATGAGTATTGCCAGATGACAAGAAATTTGAATTCGTCAAAACTTATCCTGTTGGTAGGAGACGATTTGTAGCATTCTGCAATTAATATCGTCGATTTATAAAAAACTTCGTCGATTTTTCACGGCACATAACTAGATTATGTAAAAAGAATGTTCCTTTTGAATGGTCAAGTGAATGCCAAAACGCATTTCAATCCCTTAAAGAAAAGCTTGTGCATCCAACACTATTACAATATTCTGATCTTCGCAAAAGAATTTTGCATTATAACAGATGCTAGTCAACAAGCTTGTGGACGGTTCTAACTCAAAACCGTGACGGAATTCAGCTCCCAATAGCTTATGCATCTCGTTCACACAACAGAACAAGAGTTAGCGGCAATTCATTTGGCAATTACCCATTTTAGACCATATATTTATGGCAAACACTTTACTATTAAAACGGATCACAGACCATTGACATATCTTTTTTATATGACTAATCCCAGCTCGAAATTAACTCGCATGCGGCTAGAGCTTGAAGAATACGACTTCACAGTAGAATACCTAAAGGGGAAAGATAATTTTGTAGCAGATGCACTTGCACGTATAACTATACGAGAACTGAAAGACATGCAACATAAAGTCCTGAAAGTCAGTACCAGGCGACAAAGTAGACAAAATAAAAACTGTACAGTAAAAAATTATGAACTTCGGCAAAGTCATAAAAATGTATCCAAGCCCAACGTACATGAAGTCATTACAAATGATGAAGTACGAAAAGTAGTGACCTTTCGCATAACAGAATCCAAATGTTTATTTAAACATGGAAATAAAATTATCGCGAGAATTGAAGTTAGCGATTTATATACCAATGGAATTCTCGAGCTAGTTCAGTTCTTCTAAAGGCTCGAAAAAGAGGCCGGTATATTAAAAATCAGCCAACTCAAAGTGGCACTGAGCGAAAAGATCTTTGAATCAGTTTTAATTGATTCTTTTAACAATATGGGCAATGAGATATTAAAATTTTTAAGAGTAGCGCTACTCCAGACGGTGACCCAAATAACAGATGAAAAAGAGATACAACAAATATTGTCTACATACAATGACGTCCCAATTCAAGGAGGCCACAGTGGCATAACAAGAACGCTAGCAAAAATAGAAAAATATAACACGTTATATAAAAGAGGACGTACGTAGATGTCAAAAATGCCACATGTCTAAAACAAAGACACACACGAAAACTCGTTTGACTATAACACAAACACCTGTGAATGCTTTTGATATAGCGATAGTGGATACAGTTGGTCCGCTACCTAAATCGGAAAATGGCAATGAATACATAGTTTGGGCCAATGAAGACGTTCATCTCGGACATGGGAACAGAGTGTAACAAGTAAAAAGGTTCTAGTCGGGAGCTCCCGACTAGGGGATACCCTGAACCCTCTTCTTCCAACATCAAATGCATATATATATTCTATTTTAGAAGCTATATTTCAAGTTTGGTGACTCTAGCTCATATTATTTACCAAAATTGCCCAAAAAACGATATCGATATAGATTTTAATCGATTGCTTGGAAACGGAGTAAGTTATCGATTATCGGAAACAAACTCGATCTGCGCGGGAGCTAGGAGCATCTACATCTCTAGCTCTTATAGGTTCTGAGATCCTTGCGTTTATACATACGGACGGACAGACAGACGGACATGGCTAGATCGACTCGGCTATTGATGCTGATCAAGAATATATATACTTTATGGGGTCGGAGATGCTTCCTTCTGCCTGTTACATACATTTGGATTTTGCACAAATACAATATACCCTTGTACCCATTTTTAATGGGTTCAGGGTATAAAAACCAGATTTTAACTGAATTATGCAAATATATGAAGATCGAGAATCTCACCTCTACTGCATATCATCACCAAACATTAGGGACAATAGAACGAAGCCATCGAACATTCAATGAATACATTCGTTAATACATCTCTGTAGACAAAACTGATTGGGATGTCTGGATTCAATATTTCACATATTGTTTCAACACGACACCATCAACAACGCATGAGTATTGTCCATACGAACTAGTATTTGGGAGACTACCAAAACAGTTCATAGATTTAAATAAAACTAATTACATAGATCCTATTTATAATCTAGATGACTACTCTAAGGAAATTAAGTTTCGATTAGAAATATCATATAATAATGCTAGAATTATGTTAGAAAAAGCCAAGGCTTATAGGAAATTAACATACGATGAATAAACAAAAAATTTTGAATTAAAAGTAGGAGATAAAGTACTTGTAAGAAATGAAGCAGGACACAAATTAGTCCCAGTATATTTAGGACCATATATAGTAGAAACGAAAAAGAAAGGCTATCTTCGGCACGCCGAAGATCTAATACCTTCGCAGACCCAACCTCTTCATAATGCTTATAGTGCTTTGTCCTTATCTAAGAAGCACAGGGAAAAGAGTTAATGCCGAGTTTGGTCAAGATATCTTGATAAACCAAAAAGGTTTTTAATCAAAAACCTAGTTTTCGACTGATCGTTCCTATGGCAGCTATATGATATAGTGGTCCGCTCCAGCTGGTTTTCACATATGAGCTGCGTGCAACAGAAATAGGGAGTTCTGCAAAATTACATTAAAATAGCTTTAAAACTGAGGTACTAGTTCGCATAGAAACAGACAGACGGACAGACGGTCACACGGACAGGCGGACAGACGGACATGGCTATATCGACTCGGCTGTTGATGCTGTTCAAGAATATATATACATTACGGAGACGGAGATGTCTCCTTCTATGCGTTACACATTTCTCGACAAAATTATAATACCCTCTGCAAGGGTATAAAAATAGAAGATAATGATAACATTTACATTAAAGATTGTGTCTGGTTACGCAGCCAAAACAACTGGAGCGACCTCGCAACTGATAAGAGCAGCATCTTAATTTTATCTTATAATACTCGCTCTGCAAAGCAAGTGCCTAAATTTCGCTCTTAATAATTCATTTACATAGAGCTGCCGCTCTTCGCTGTAACGATCGTTTTATTGCCCTAGCTTTACTTATGCGAAGGCCTCGATGCTGCGCATCGAGTTAGTTAAGTCAATTCGCTTCATGCATTTGGTACGCATCGGCCATTTGCATTACTCAAAATTATAACTAATAATTGTCTCTTCGCTAAAATTGGCACGTACTAATTCGGGTTCGCTTGCCTATATATTAACTATTGTTCTTAAATAATAAGCACAGACCAATTCGGGTCTGCCTGCTTCTCGTAACTTTAAGAAATATAAAACAATTTTGAACACAAAAAATAAATAGTTAATTATTTCTATTTGTGAAAGCTATTGAAAAAGCTCAATAGCGCAACATTTTGGTGACCCCGACGTGATCTTATTTTTGTTGTTGTAAGATTATTTGCTTTACATTAAAGCAATAATCTTAAAACACTCCACACTGTCATTTCGTTTTGTGCACTTTATATACATACATACTTATCGCCGTCGCTTTGCCTACTCTCTCGGTCGCTTAAATTCTTTGCTCATTCGTGCGGTACTTATGTAAAAGCTATTGCCGTTGCTTCATTACATAGCTTGACACTTGCGTTCGCCGAAGTTCTTATTGTGCAACTATTGTTTTTTTAACGGTTTGCATGTACTAGCGATCACCGTTGTTAGTTACTCAGCTAGTTTCGCACGCGCTTTCTATCACGCTTCTAATGGCAACCGAAAATAATGCCTCTAGTGCAGTGCCCTCTGCAAACAGGGTGACCTTTCTGAAGCGCAAAGCCATTTCAATTTATGACAGTTTGCAAACACTTCGAAATGCTCTAACTAATTCGCCACTTAGTGCAGTTGATGAGTGTGGTCTTAGTGTTAGGCTGAAGCAAATCGAGCGGCTTCAGACCTCATTTGATATTACTCACACTAGCCTCGAAGAAATAGACTTTGATGAAATCGGTAACCAACTGCGTGAGGACTTCGACAAGTTAGCAGTTTCTATGGAAATTCCGGTTCGGAGTGAAATTGCGAAACGTGTCTCAATATTGCCCTGCTCAACATTTCGCGACCAATCTGTGCTGCCCTCGCAGACAGTTAGAGCTAAGGCACCGCCAACACTACCCTCAATAAAGTTGCCTACGTTCAGTGGTGGTTACACAGAATGGGCCGACTTTTATTCTATGTTCACAACAGTCATAGAAAATCATTCTGATCTAGCAGATATCGAAAAGCTGCAGCATCTTCGTTCGTGCCTGAAAGATACAGCGCTGGACGCGATTCGATCATTGGAAATAACAAACGATAATTATGCCATAGCACTTAATTTATTGGAGAAAAGGTTTAATAATAGACGTTTGGTTTTTCAGGCACACATACTTGAGATATTGGGGCTCAAGAGGGTGGCAGGTGGATCGGCCGTGTCGCTAAGGGAGTTATCCGACCAATTCAACTCACATTTTCGCGCGTTAAAGAGCATGGGCAACTCCGAACAAATCGCTGGATGCATCATTGTGCAGACTATTTTACAAAAGCTGGACCCAATATCACAAGCCAAATGGGAAGAAAGGCTAGAGGATTCGTCGTTCGTCAACTTAATACCATCGTGGGAGCATATGGCTACGTTTCTGGAGCAGAGATGCCGAACAATGGAAACCGTAAATTTTACTATGGCAAGCTATGCCCCTAGCCATCAGGTGGGAAAAACTAGAGCAATTAACACCAGTAGATCGTTATTTATCGCCACTAACCACGACGCCCCTGTCTGCGTCTTTTGTGACAGCCCTGGTCATAGTATATATAATTGTTCTCGATTTGGAAATTTGACGCCTGCATTACGGCTTAGGGAGGCAAAACGAGTTGCATTGTGCTTGAATTGCATAAAGAAAGGTCATCAATTGCGATCATGCAGCTCTGGATGCTGTCGGACCTGCGGGGCGAAACATCATTCTCTGCTGCATTTAAACAATTCCGTATTTACGTCTGGTCAGCTGACTGAGCCTGCAAATTCATCGCCGATAGCCCATGCCTCTTTCGCTAAGTCATCGCCATCTACCTCCACATCTCTTGTTGCCCAGTATTTTAGTAGTGATGTTGTCGTCTTGGCTACGGCGATGATCTTTGTTAAAAATCGTTTCGGCACTTTGATACCTTGTCGTGCCCTTTTGGGTTCTGGTTCTGAGCTTCACCTTATAACGTCGCGCCTTGCTCAACAGCTTCAGCTAAAGAAGCACAAGTCCTCCGCCATTGTCTCTGGTCTAGGATATTCTCGTTTTGAAACAAGGAAACACGGTCACCATCACAATACAATCTCAAGTCTCTGAATACTCAACATGCCTTACAGCTCTGGTAGCGCCTAACATAACTGATAGTCAACCGAGTTTTACTATCAACACGACGAATTGGAACATTCCCGATAACATAAAACTTGCAGATCCGTCTTTCTTTAAACCTCAACGCGTGGACTTGCTACTTGGAGCTAGCCTGTTTTACGACCTTCTCAGCGTCGGCCAGATAAGGCTTCTCCCAGGACTACCGTGTCTTCAAAAAACACGGCTTGGTTGGGTAGTTTCTGGAAGCGGACCGCGCTTGAGTGGTTCTATGTTAATGGCAAAGCATACTGCGGGCAAACTTGAGTCAAGTTCTGAAGAACGTGCTGATGAATTGGTTCGAAGATTTAGGGAGATAGAATCCTGCTTGGAAAGTACACCTACCACTTCAAAGGAAGAAAACATCTGTGAAGAACATTTCGTAAAGACTCATATCAGATTGCCTAGTGGCCAATATTCAGTTCGTTTACCCTTCAAGCGAAGTTTGGAATGTCTGGGGACGTCATACAAAATCGTCCAGATCTGAAGATTCAATATTCAAACTTTCTAAAGGAATATTTGGATCTTGGTCATATGTCGCCTGTTGCTCCAGAGTCTATAGGACTTTGTCAATACTTTCTTCCTCATCACTGTGTCTTTAGAGAAGATAGTTCAACGACAAAATTGCGAGTCGTTTTCGACCTCGTCAGGTTATTCATTAAATGAACTATTGATGGCTGGACCTGTTATTCAAAGCTCGCTGTTTCATATCCTTCTTCGCTTTCGTAATTTCCCGATCGCCCTAACAGGAGATATTGGAAAAATGTATCGCTGCGTACGCGTTTCAGCACCGGATGATTTTCTCCAATGCATTCTGTGGCGAGACTCGCCAGAACAGGATATAAAGATTTTTAAGCTGGATACAGTTACATACGGAACAAAGCCAGCTTCATTCCTCTCTATCCGTGCTATGCATCATCTGTCTACGGATGAGGAAACCAATTTTCCAATTGGATCTAGGATTTTGCGGCGTGACTTCTACGTTGATGACCTAATTTCATTGGGTGATTCAATTCAAGAAGCAAAGGAACTTCTTGGAACTTGGCAAGTGGGGGCTTCAAGTTGTGAAAGTGGTGCTCAAACAATTCTGCTGTACTGAAAGGAATACCCGTAGAGGACAGAGAATCTTCCCTAAAGTTTGATGATGGTAGCGACATCACCAAAACTCTTGGACTCGCTTGGGACTCAGCGTCGGATCGATTGTTGTTTTCATTTTCGTCCATTCAGCAGAGATCTAAACCATCCAAAAGGTCAATACTATCGACCATAGCTCGCTTGTATGACCCGTTTGGACTCATAGGGCCGGTAATTGCCAAGGCTAAAATCTTTATGCAGCAGATCTGCAGTTTTGAGAAGGAACAATTTCTTAAATTTCCTCGTCTCGTGTCAATACCTGCAGCAGAGTAAGAAGTTCACGGTTTCTGCGACGCCAGCATCGACGCATATGGGACCTGTGCCTACGTCCTTTCTCGGCAAACATCAGCCAGTTGTCAGCTGTTGTGTTCCAAATCGCGTGTAGCTCCTCTGAAAACAATCACAGTTCCAAAGCTAGAGCTCTGTGGTGCCGTCTTATTATCTAATCTCATGCGTGAGATATCTAAAATGAATCTGTTCGATGGAAAATTCTACTGTTGGTCGGACTCTTCTGTATGACTTTCCTGGATAAGGACCGAGCCCTGCAAGCTCAATGTGTTTGTGGCTAATCGCGTCACAGCAGTTCAAGAGCTAATGGCATGGAATGGCGTTACGTGCCTACTTCACTCAACCCGGCAGATATACTCTCGAGAGGATCTACGCCCAGTGAATTAGATCAATCGTCACTGTGGTTCAACGGCCCAGAATTTCTAGTTAAAAACAAATTGGACTGGCCTGCCTCTTGCTTGTCAGAAAGGACAGAACTCGAACTTAAAAAAAGGGTCCTTAGTGCGTCATCTCCCTTCGTTGATATAACTGCCACTTGTAAATACGTCAACTCATTTGATACAATGCAGCGTATATTCATTCATACATACACAGAAGCAGGCATTCAATTCATACACAGAAGCAGGCATCCTGGACTAACAGTGTCTGATATACAACATGGGACCCAACTCTTACTAAGGCTCGTCCAGAGAGCACACCTTTGGGAAAAGATCAAATCATTGCAATCGAGAAGAGTTGTTAAACCGTCCAGTTGTATCGCATCACTTAACCCTTTTTTGGATGATTTTGGAATTCTTAGAGTTGATGGGCACTTGAAAAACTCTTCACTGGATTTCGACTCTCGCCATCCAATATTTCTCCCGTCTCACCACCTCATCAGAAACTCAGTGATCACACGGTTTCACAATCGGGACTTACACGCTGGTCGACGGGCACTTCTTGCTCATATTCGGTTGCAGTATTGGCCGATTGGTGGAAGGAAGACCGTATCCAAGGTGGTTGGAAAATGTGTAAGATGCTTTCGTGCCAAGCCTCGATTAATAGAGCATATAATGGGTGATCTGCCTAAAGAACGTTTGACTGCTTGTCGAGCCTTTGAAGTCTCTGGTGTTGAATATTGTGGACCATTTTTCTATAAGCCAGACGTACGAAATAAAGCTCCAGTCAAATGTTACATGGCTATCTTCATCTGCTTCGCGACTAAAGCGGTTCACCTGGAACTGGTCAAGGATCTGTCGACATCTTCTTTCTTGAATGCGCTTAAGAGGTTTATATCGACTCGAGGCAGGCCATCTCAGATATGGTCGGATAACGCTACCAACTTTGTCGGCGCCAAAAAAGAGCTTCTGGATCTCAAGCGTCTATTCATAAGTCGTCATCATATTGAGTCAGTGCATAATTTTTGCATGGCTGATTCCATTGATTGGAAATTTATACCTCCTTGTTCACCGCATTTTGGCGGCCTTTGGGAAGCAGCAGTGAGACCGCGAAACATCATTTTTATCGTGCTGTTGGATCTTGTGTTCTGAACTTCGAAGAGTTTCGCACCCTAGTCTGGCACATAGCAGCGATAATTAATTCCAGGCCATTGTTTCCTCTTTCAGAAGATCCAGCAGATCTAGATGTGCTCATTCCAGCTCATTTCTTGATTGGTGGACCCAGCTCATCCTTCTTTGAACCTGATGTGACGCACCTTCAATTCAATCGTCTGGATGGTTGGCAACGCGTAACGTACCTCCAACAACTGTTTTGGTCTCGCTGGCGTGAAGAATACTTAACACTGCTTCAGCAGCGCTCCAAATGGCGTACTCCGAAACCAGGCCTATGCGTCAACGACATAGTCCTCGTAAAGGATGAAAATCTGCCGCCTCTAAGGTGGCCACTGGCGAGAATCACAGAGTTAATCGTGGGAAAGGATGGAGTCGCTCGAGTAGCCATTTTGCGCACCGCAACAGGAGAAACGAGAAGAGCTACAAACAAGCTATGCCTATTGCCCATCAGGGAATCCGTTGAAAGCCCATGCCTTCCAACGGGGGGAGAATGTCTGGTTACGCAGCCAAAACAACTGGAGCGACCTCGCAACTGATAAGAGCACCATCTTAATTTTATCTTATAAGTGCCTATAACTAATAATTGTCTCTTCGCTAAAATTGGCACGTACTAATTCGGGTTCGCTTGCCTATATATTAACTATTGTTCTTAAATAATAAGCACAGACCAATTCGGGTCTGCCTGCTTCTCGTAACTTTAAGAAATATAAAACAATTTTGAACACAAAAAATAAATAGTTAATTATTTCTATTTGTGAAAGCTATTGAAAAAGCTCAATAGCGCAACAGATAGTAAGAATAAGAAATAAAAAGTTCATAAGAATAGACTAAAAATGTTTAACGAATAAAACATATAAATGTTCTTTATGAAGTCTTTATGTTCCTTTATGAATTCCTAAAAAATAAAAAATAAACCAACTGACAAAAAAAATCAGGTAAGAGGTTCTAGTCGGGAGCTCCCGACTAGGGGATACCCTGAACCCTCTTATTCCAACACCAAATAAATTAATAAAAAAAAGTTCCCTTGGCAGGGCTCGAATTTGCAACTGACCGCATTACTTACTGTCGACTCTACTCAACAGCCATGCCAGCAAAAAAAAAATAATAATACTTTCCCCGGTAGGGCTCTAACTCGCGACAGACCGCACCACTTGCTATAACTCTACTCAGCAGCCACACCAACAATTAAGTACTTATGATAAAAAAGGAACTAAAATAACATTACAAAATAAAGATGCAATTACCATGCTATCAGAATGCGAAGCAGACGCGCATGAATGTGTGTGTGTACATGTATACAGAAATTCTTAAAGCTGCTGCCCCATTCAATTGCGCAGTTGCATATAACTTTGGTTTTTCTTAACCGATCTTTATGAAATTTTCTACAGTATATCTTATTGTACCATAAAATATTTGTGCATTCTGAAAAAATCAATTGCATTTAAATTGTGGTTTAAATTGGTTGGCAATAAAAGTTGGGTTATTAACTTGATTTATAGCTCTGTGGTGTTAGCGGGGAGGTGGCCATAGGTATGAAATGAAAGATACTTCAAATATCTATAATATTCTAGAAGCAACATATCATGTTTGGTGGCTCTAGCTCTTATAAATTTGCAAAAAAAACAGGATGTCGATATAGATTTTTATCGATTGCTTGGAAACGGAGTAAGTTATCGATTATCGGAAACAAACTCGATCTGCGCGGGAGCTAGGAGCATCTACATCTAAAATTTCAACTTTCTAGCTCTTATAGGTTCTGAGATCCTTTGGCTCATACATACGGACGGATGGACGGACGGACGGACGGACGGACGGACAGACGGACGGACGAACGGACAGACAGACGGACATGGCTAGATCGACTCGGCTATTGATGCTGATCAAGAATATATATACTTTATGGGGTCGGAGATGCTTCCTTCTGCCTGTTACATACATTTGGATTTTGCACAAATACTATATACCCTTATACCCATTTTTAATGGGTTCAGGGTATAATTAATCATTGAGAAAAACAAATTACTATAATGAATTTTACACTTTTATATTTTTATATCTTTATACCTTATACCACCCTATATACAAATATAAAGTATGCGGCACTTTGTTGTTATATATTGGCTCTGGCTCATATAACGCAGCGGAGTTCACTAGCCTCTCTAGCTGACCGTTTATGTTTACACTGCATTTCCCACGCTCTGTCTGAGCGCATTCCATGAGCAACATATATGCTCACTAACACAGGCATATGCAAGCTACTCACTCTCCCTCTCTTTGTAGCTCTTAACCAATAACAGCATAAGTAAATACATGTATCCATAGGCTAATCGAAATACTTTACTTTTCATAAATTCATTCAAAAAACTAAAGTTTAAGAGCACTGACGTGCCATATTATTATTCTTAAACATAAAAATGAATATCGGACCGTGGCGACCGTGACAATGGTCTCACCAACCTGTAGCGAATAAAAAACATCTCACGAACGAGTGGAAAGGTAGCCAGGAAGACTGACAACAAACTTCAACAAAAACAACAGCATCAACAGATGCCATTTACTACAATTCTGGCAACAAATACAAAGACAGCAGCGATGGAGGGATAGCTGTGGACAATAAATAAATATCTGAGTGAGTAGAGAAACCAAAGAAACAGAAAAAGCGCAGCGGTGTCAAACAAAGATCAAGATAGCCCGCCAGCATGGAACGATTCTGTTTTCATGCATGAAAAGTGCTCGTTTCGTGAAGCATAACTAGTGCAATTAATAAACAAAAAAACAAAATCCATCCGTCTCCTACCGCCAGATACAAACTATAAACAAGAAAGTAACTCCTCCTGCGCACTGACTTGCGAAATCGCCAAACCGACAGCGCTACAAAGAGCGCAATAGAGGGCAACATTACATCCAACAAATAAACACTTGTGCGAAGACCAGCACCGGTACCGCGAGCGCAACAAGCTGTGCCATCGGAATAAGTGCGAGAGGCACTCCGCCACTTGCGCATACGAGGGAGCATCAGCGTGCCACATCCGGCGACGCCCATCTGATGCAACGATGAACAATAGTTGCAGCTATATCCTTAATTACTTTTAATTAAATATAAAAAAAAAATTTTTGTAAAATTGAGCGGAAACACCTCCGCCCGATTAGCAGCATAGCTCGTAAAGCTATGCGAAATGCTAGGTAGTATTTTGTGTTATTAGCTTTACCTTGAATCTAAAATCATTACATATTGATAAAACATTGGCATTTAAAACTTAAAACCCTATATGTTACATAAAAACATGATATGATAAAATTATAAAACCCTCTGCAAGGGTATAAAAACATGATATGAATTTAAAAACATTATATCAATTTTTGTAAGAAATTTTAATTAAAATCGGTTCGAACGAATCCAAGGTTGAACGTGAAGTACAACTAGTGCAATTAATAAACAAAAAAACAAAATCCATCCGTCTCCTACCGCCAGATACAAACTATAAACAAGAAAGTAACTCCTCCTGCGCACTGACTTGCGAAATCGCCAAACCGACAGCGCTACAAAGAGCGCAATAGAGGGCAACATTACATCCAACAAATAAACACTTGTGCGAAGACCAGCACCGGTACCGCGAGCGCAACAAGCTGTGCCATCGGAATAAGTGCGAGAGGCACTCCGCCACTTGCGCATACGAGGGAGCATCAGCGTGCCACATCCGGCGACGCCCATCTGATGCAACGATGAACAATAGTTGCAGCTATATCCTTAATTACTTTTAATTAAATATAAAAAAAAAATTTTTGTAAAATTGAGCGGAAACACCTCCGCCCGATTAGCAGCATAGCTCGTAAAGCTATGCGAAATGCTAGGTAGTATTTTGTGTTATTAGCTTTACCTTGAATCTAAAATCATTACATATTGATAAAACATTGGCATTTAAAACTTAAAACCCTATATGTTACATAAAAACATGATATGATAAAATTATAAAACCCTCTGCAAGGGTATAAAAACATGATATGAATTTAAAAACATTATATCAATTTTTGTAAGAAATTTTAATTAAAATCGGTTCGAACGAATCCAAGGTTGAACGTGAAGTACAACTAGTGCAATTAATAAACAAAAAAACAAAATCCATCCGTCTCCTACCGCCAGATACAAACTATAAACAAGAAAGTAACTCCTCCTGCGCACTGACTTGCGAAATCGCCAAACCGACAGCGCTACAAAGAGCGCAATAGAGGGCAACATTACATCCAACAAATAAACACTTGTGCCATCGGAATAGGTGCGAGAGGCACACCGCCACTTGCGCATACGAGGGAGCATTAGCGTGCCACATCCGGCGACGCCCATCTGATGCAACGATGAACAATAGTTGCAGTTATATCCTTAATTACTTTTAATTAAATATAAAAAAAAATTTTTTGTAAAATTGAGCGGAAACACATCCGCCCGATTAGCAGCATAGCCCGTTAAGCTATGCGAAATGCTAGGTAGTATTTTGTGTTATTAGCAATATTGAAACCTTGAATCTAAAATCACTACATATTGATAAAACATTGGCATTTAAAATTAAAAACCCTATATGTTACATAACGAGAAAGAAAGGCTATCTTCGGCACGCCGAAGATCTAATACCCTTGCAGACACAACCTTTTTATAATGCTTAAAGTGCTTTGCCCGTATCAGAAGAAGCACAGGGAAAATAGTTAATGCCGAGTTTTGGCAAGATATCTTGATAAACAAAATGTTTTTTCATACAACAACTTAATTTTCGACCGATCGATCCTATGGCAGCTATATGATATAGTGGTCCGATCCTAATAGGATTCCGCATAAATGTGGGGAGTAAAGTAAAACCAATAAATGCCGAGTTTGGTGAAGATATCTTGAAAATAATGTTTTTCATACAAAAACTTAAATTTCGACCGATCGTCCCTATGGCAGCTATATGATATAGTGGTCCGATCTTAATAGGATTTTGCATATATATGAGTAGTAAAGAAAAACTAACAAATGCCGAGTTTGGTCAAGATATTTTGAAAATCAAAATGTTTTTCATACAAAAACTTAATTTTCGACCGATCGTTCCTATGGCAGCTATATGATATAGTGGTTAGATCTTAATATGATTCTGCATATATATGAGGAGCATAGTAAAACTAATAAATGCCGAGTTTGATCAAGATATTTTGAAAAACAAAATGTTTTTTCATACAAAAACTTAATTTTTGTTGGGATATTTCTAGTGTGCCTAAGATGCACATAAAGAAAACACACGTAGTGGTTCGGTTAAACGTTTAATGGAAACTTCAAAGCATGAGTACAAAAATCTGAACAAGTACTCAATTACAGAATGAGTACTATGCTGATACAATGTTGCCAGATTATAAAGAAGCTTAACAGCTTATTGTCACTATTTTAACACTTCTTCTTAAGCTAATTATAATCAGTTGCAAAATAACAAATTTAATTCAATCCAAGTGTTTTTACAAAGCCTACGTGCTTTTGCTTACTTAAACATTTTGTTAGTATATCTACAACATTATTCTTTGTAGGTACGTATTCTAATGCAATATCATTACATTGTACCTTTTCACGTATAAAATGATACCTTATGTCTATGTGCTTAGTGCGCTTATGATGGACTGGATTTTGCGCAATATGTTGCGCGCTTAGGTTGTCGCCACATATAGTCAACGGCTCTGTATCCTTTGACCATCCCATCTCACTAAGTAGCCTGCGTAGATAAACTGCTTCTTTGGCAGCCATGGACAAAGAAATATATTCTGCTTCAGTGCTGCTCAATGCGACAACGCTTTGCTTTGATGAAGTCCAAGAGAACGCACTGCCTGCCAGGAAAAATGCGTAGCCACTATAGGATCTCCTGTCCAGCCGATCGTTGCCCCAATCTGCATCTGCATAGCCTTTTAGTGGTTTGCCATTTTTACGGTATACTAATTTCATATTCTTTGTACCCGCAAGATATCTTAGAATGTGCTTTGCTGCAGACTGGTGTTCTCCATGAGGATTAGCATTTCTTTGTGATAATTTGTTTACAGCATGCAAAATGTCTGGTCGGCTCAAAACTGCTAAGTATATAAGCGAACCAATTAATGACTGATATTGCGTTATATTTACCTTTACACAAGTATCGTCGTTGCAGTCCACTTGAAAACCTGGGTCAAGAGGTGTGCTTACTGGACGGCAATTGCTCATGCCATACTTGTCCAATAGGCCTTGAATGTGCGTCTTCTGGCACAGCGAAACGGAACCTCGATCGCCGTCGCGTTGGATTTCCATGCCTAGGAAATAGCTAATGGGGCCTCCATCGTGCATTTTAAAATTTGATGCAATCTTCTTCTTAATCACGGCTATGTCTTCTTCGCTGGGACACACTATGATTAAATCGTCGACGTAGACAGCGATGTAGCTGAATTGTTGTTGCTTTTGCTTGACGTATAAGCATGTTTCATTTTTGCATCTTTTAAAATCCATGCCTCTCAATACCTCATCGAGCGTATTGTTCCAAACTCGTCCGGATTGTTTAAGCCCGTAAAGTGCCTTTTCTAGTTTGAGGACTTTATTTGGATGCTGCTTGTCAATAAAATTCGGCGGCTGTTTCATGTACACAGTTTCATTAAGCTTACTATTTAAGTATGCGTTTGAAATGTCGACTTGATGCATATACAGCTCTTTTTCGGCAGCTATTGCGAATAACATGCGAATGGTTTCATATCGAATTACGGGAGAAAACGTTTCCCAGTAATTGACACCAAATTGTTGACCACAACCTTGTGCAACTAGTCGAGACTTAAATTTTTCAATATTACCATCTTTATCTCTCTTGATTCGGTAAACCCATTTTGAACCAATGGCCTTTTGTCCAGGAGGTAGCTCACACACTGACCATGTCTCATTTGCTTGTAAAGCGTCGTACTCTATTTGCATAGACTTTTCCCAATCCTGCGCATTTTGGCCATGTAATGCTTCTGCAACTGACTGCGGAGTTTCAATGTCTTCAATCTGATTAAGACTATTGATCAATTGGTACTGCTTTCTGGGCCTGCCTGGCTGACCTGTACGTATAATTTTTGGCCTGCCACGCCCATGTTTTACTACAGCTTCAACTTGTGGCAGCGCTACTTGGTCATTGTCGTCATCGTTGCCATCTTCTCCTGGATCGCTTGCGCTCACAAAATCCTCCTCTTCTTCTTCATTTGAGTCACTGTTGTACTCTTGCACCTCGGCAGGTTGCTCTGGGTGGTTTTTTGCAACCTCATGATTTGACTCAAACGGGATAATGTACGTCGTGAAGGTGTTTCTGTCTGAAATACTGCATGCATCAGTTGTTGCTATGTCAAACTCACCTTCAATGAATTTGACATCCCTTCTTTCAATAACTGTTCGCTTCTCGCGATCATATAGGCGGTATGCCTTTGCTGTAAAGGAGTAACCAACAAAAATGTACTCCTTGCCCTTTGCTTGGAACTTGCTTTTTCTGACTTTGTCGAGTGCAAATGCCCGCGAGCCAAATACTCTCAAGTGCTGTACTGATGGCTTGCGATCCTTCCATACCTCAAATGGTGTGCTTCCATCTAATGCTTTTGTGGGACATCTGTTGCGCAAATAAACTGCTGTTGCAACAGCCTCTGCCCACAAAAATTCTTCAAGCTTTGAATGAATTAGAAGACTTTTTGCCATTTCAACGATGGTCCGATTAGCACGTTCGGCCACACCATTTTGCTGCGGAGTGTAAGGAACTGTTAATTGCCTCTTTATACCGCACTCGATCAAAAATTCAGTGAATTGCTTATTCACATACTCTGTTCCATTGTCGCTGCGCACAGCCTTTATTTTATTTCCTGTTTGGCATTCTACAAAAGTTTTAAACATTTTAAACTTCTCAAAAACTTGGCTTTTTGAGTGCATAAGGTAAACAAATATCTTGCGTGAGTAGTCATCAATAAAAGTTACGAAATATCGATTGCCTGCAAGCGACTTAACATTCATCGGACCACATACGTCTGTATGTACTAAGTCCAGTACTTGCTTTGAGACACGATTCGCTTTCTGTGGGAATGGCAATGCACAAATTTTTGCTTTATTACATGTATCGCAATTTATTTCTAATTGTACATTTTCAACTTTCATACCACGCACCAGTTGCTTATCATTAAGCAATTTCAAATCCTTAAAATTCAGGTGGCCAAATCTATTGTGCCATTTTATGGAAGATGAATCAGAACTATTTAGCATATGAACCTGATCAAGACTATGTTTGTAAACATACAAACCATTTTCGTGTCTTGCCCTTATTATCTCGTTGCCTTCTTTGTCTTTTATCAGCGCAATTTTCCCTTTAAATATGGTAGAATTCTCAAACTTTGCTGCAGCACTTACTGATAAAAAATTCATGCTTAAGTCAGGGACATATAAAACATTTTGCAGCTTTAATTTTATTCTATTGCAGTGCAACTCAACACTGCCACTGCCGGGTGAATCGATAAACTTATTTGCGGCCAACATTATCGACGTCTTTTTATCAGCATACGTAAGGAACATGCTGCGGTCGCAGCACATGTGCGATGTTGCACCACTGTCAACGCACCAAAAACTCTTTTGCTTCTCCTTGACACACGTGTGCATTAAGCATAGAGACTTTTCGTCCTTTTGGCTCTTTTTATCATCCTTCTTTTTATTTCGGCAATCGCTCGCTCGATGCCCTTCTTTTTCGCAATTAAAACATTTGCCTCGGAATGGCTGCTTACTGCTATTCTTTCTGCCTTTGCTTTCGACACTGTTGTTGTCCCGCGGTCCATTATGTTTGTGTGTATACACTGCTTCTGGTGTCCCTATGCCGTCTCTGCTAGCTCTTTCTTGCTTTCGCGTGGCCTCTTCTAACATTTTAACCTTGACGACTTCGAATTTGGGCAGCTCATCGCGTGTCTCAATCGCTATTACAAAATTTTCCCATGTGTCTGGTAAACTGCTCAAAAACATGATGACCTGCAACTCGTCATTGAGTTTGATGTCTAATTCTGCCAACTTTTCAATTGTCTCAACAAATGAATTGACATATGCGACTACATCGTCACCCTGCTGCATATTGAAACGTATTAATTTTTGATATAATTGGACCTTCCTAATCGGTCCAACTGAGACATGAATTTCCTTTAGTTTTTTCCATACAGCTGCAGATGTTGGGCATGACTTGATATGCATCAACTGTGTTGGCTTCAGATTTAAAATTATGTAAGCCATCGCTTTTTGGTCGACACTAACCCATTTTTCGATATCCTCACCATTTCCTTCTGGCTTAACATATTTTCCACACACAACATTCCATATTTCCGCCACCACCAAGACACTTTTCATGGCCATATGCCATACGTCATAATTGTCCTCACCAAGTTTTTCTATTTGTTTGGACATGTTCATTTTGACAATTTCACCACGTTATTCTTCGCACGAAATAAACTTTTTAAAAATTTAACAAAAAGGAAGCTTTCAAAACCATAGACACTTTGTGTACTTATTTAACCGAAAACAACGAGACCTGGGCCCATAACCAATGTTGGGATATTTCTAGTGTGCCTAAGATGCACATAAAGAAAACACACGTAGTGGTTCGGTTAAACGTTTAATGGAAACTTCAAAGCATGAGTACAAAAATCTGAACAAGTACTCAATTACAGAATGAGTACTATGCTGATACAATGTTGCCAGATTATAAAGAAGCTTAACAGCTTATTGTCACTATTTTAACAATTTTCGACCGATCGATCCTATGGCAGCTATATGATATTGTGGTCCGATCTTAATAGGATTCCGCAAATAGGTTGGGAGTAAAGTAAAACTAACAAATGCCGAGTTTGGTCAAGATATTTTGAAAATCAAAATGTTTTGCATACAAAAACTTAAATTTCGACCGATCTTTCCTATGGCAGCTATATGATATAGTGGTCCGATCTTAATAGGATTTTGCATATATATGAGTGGTAAAGTAAAACTAATAAATGCCGAGTTTGGTAAAGATATCTTGATAAACAAAGTGTTTTTTCATACAAAAACTTAATTTTCGACCGATCGTTCCTATGGCAGCTATATGATATAGTGGTTAGATCTTAATATGATTTTGCATATATATGAGGAGCATAGTAAAACTAATAAATGCCAAATTTGATCAAGATATCTTGAAAAACAAAATGTTTTTTCATACAAAAACTTAATTTTCGACCGATCGATCCTATGGCAGCTATATGATATTGTGGTCCGATCTTAATAGGATTCCACATATATGTTGTGAGTAAAGTAAAACTAACAAATGCCGAGTTTGGTCAAGATATTCTGAAAATCAAAATGTTTTTCATACAAAAACTTAATTTTCGACCGATCGTTCCTATGGCAGCTATATGATATAGTGGTTAGATCTTAATATGATTCTGCATATATATGAGGAGCATAGTAAAACTAATAAATGCCGAGTTTGATCAAGATATCTTGAAAAACAAAATGTTTTTTCATACAAAAACTTAATTTTCGACCGATCGATCCTATGGCAGCTATATGATATTGTGGTCCGATCTTAATAGGATTCCGCAAATATGTTGGGAGTAAAGTAAAACTAACAAATGCCGAGTTTGGTCAAGATATTTTGAAAATCAAAATGTTTTTCATACAAAAACTTAAATTTCGACCGATCGTCCCTATGGCAGCTATATGATATAGTGGTCCGATCTTAATAGGATATTGCATATATATGAGTGGTAAAGTAAAACCAATAAATGCCGAGTTTGGTCAAGATATCTTGATAAACAAAGTGTTTTTTCATACAAAAACTTAATTTTCGACCGATCGTTCCTATGGCAGCTATATGATATAGTGGTTAGATCTTAATATGATTTTGCATATATATGAGGAGCATAGTAAAACTAATAAATGCCAAATTTGATCAAGATATCTTAAAAACAAAATGTTTTTTCATACAAAAACTTAATTTTCGACCGATCGATCCTATGGCAGCTATATGATATTGTGGTCCGATCTTAATAGGATTCCACATATATGTTGTGAGTAAAGTAAAACTAACAAATGCCGAGTTTGGTCAAGATATTCTGAAAATCAAAATGTTTTTCATACAAAAACTTAAATTTCGACCGATCGTTCCTATGGCAGCTATATGATATAGTGGTTAGATCTTAATAGGATTTTGCATATATATGAGAAGCATAGTAAAACTAATAAATGCCGAGTTTGGGCAAGATATCTTAATAAACAAAATGTTTTTTCATACAACAACTTAATTTTCGACCGATCGATCCTATGGCAGCTATATGATATAGTGGTCCGATCTTAATAGGATTCCGCATAAATGTGGGGAGTAAAGTAAAACCAATAAATGCCGAGTTTGGTGAAGATATCTTCAAAATAATGTTTTTCATACAAAAACTTAAATTTCGACCGATCGTCCCTATGGCAGCTATATGATATAGTGGTCCGATCTTAATAGGATTTTGCATATATATGAGTAGTAAAGTAAAACTAATAAATGCCGAGTTTGGTCAGCTTAGCTTGATAAATAAAATGTTTTTTCATACAAAAACTTAATTTTCGACCGATCGTTCCTATGGCAGCTATATGATATAGTGGTTAGATCTTAATATGATTCTGCATATATATGAGGAGCATAGTAAAACTAATAAATGCCGAGTTTGATCAAGATATCTTGAAAAACAAAATGTTTTTTCATACAAAAACTTAATTTTCGACCGATCGATCCTATGGCAGCTATATGATATTGTGGTCCGATCTTAATAGGATTCCGCAAATATGTTGGGAGTAAAGTAAAACTAACAAATGCCGAGTTTGGTCAAGATATTTTGAAAATCAAAATGTTTTTCATACAAAAACTTAAATTTCGACCGATCTTTCCTATGGCAGCTATATGATATAGTGGTCCGATCTTAATAGGATTTTGCATATATATGAGTGGTAAAGTAAAACTAATAAATGCCGAGTTTGGTCAAGATATCTTGATAAACAAAGTGTTTTTTCATACAAAAACTTAATTTTCAACCAATCGTTCCTATGGCAGCTATATGATATAATGGTCCGATCCAGGTGTTTTTCACATATGAGCTGCGTGCAACAGAAAAAGGGACTTCTGCAAAGTTTCATTAAGATAGCTTTAAAACTGAGGACTAGTTCGCATAGAAACAGACAGACGGACAGACGGACAGACAGACATGGCTATATCGACTCGGCTGTTGATGCTGATCAAGAATATATATACTTTATGGGGTCGGAGATGTCTCCTTCTATGCGTTACACATTTCACGACAAAATTATAATACCCTCTGGGTATAAAAACATGATATGAATTTTAAAACATTATATCAATTTTTGTAATTAAAATGGGTTCGAACGAATCCAAGGTTGAAAAATCAGCTGCAAATGTTATAAATAACGTAAAAGTAATTGCTAATTATAATTACTACAGTATCTCTTATATCACTAGCATTGAAAGTGTATGCAATGCATACAAAGAAAATTAAGAAACGCTATAGCAGTAGAGCAGACGGACTAGATAAGATATGAATATATTTGAATTGTCAGATATAGAGGTTTACGCATAGAGATGAGCCAAACTTTCGTACTCGCGCACTTAACGTACTGAGATTACATTGAGATTTTATAAAAGTATGTGATTTTGAATACGAATACACTGACATGTTCAATACTCATATGAATCCATTGATACATTGTTCAAAAATCGAAAAGGGAATCATACTAGTACATTGCCATATGTCTCAGTAAAACTAGTAACTGAACAACACCCAATTTTGGGCCCAGCAACGAGACTAATGGTGCGACTGCACCGATAGATATCTATTATAATAATATGCAATGGAGTATATAAGTGAAAAATATCAATGACTTCAAAGACCAATTTGACAAGTCATATCAATAAAGGCATCAATAAAGGCATACCTATAAAGGTAGAAACACCTAATATACCATGTACAAATATTGATAAAACAATAAAACAATATAGTACATGCAGTAGATTCCATTAAAGATAAACTAACACAAGAACAATCCAAACAATGCCTTAAAGTCATAAAATCTTTAAATACAAGATTGAAAAGCATTGGCATTAGACAGAAAATCATAACAAACGTTCCAGAAGATATATTTTAACCAGCAAAGTTTTAACCAAACCAGCTGCAAGATCTGAATGCGTCGAAGTTAATTACCGATATAAATATCGATATCGACATTGACAACACAATGGCCCAAACAGCTATAAGTTTTCTCAAACTAGCCTCATCTCTGTTGCCAGAGTTTGATGGAAAGGCAGAAAACTTACAAAGCTTCAAAGATGCTTTGAGCCTTATGGACTCAATAAAAGAAGATCATGAAGCAACAGCTGTCAGCTTTATAAAAACAAAACTAAAAGGCCATACAAGAAATCTAATAAGTAATGAGCAGACAATTGCTGCAATCATTACGCAACTGTCAAATACAGTAAAAGGAGAATCGGTAGAAGTTGTATCTGCCTAGCTACTTAATCTGCAACAGAAATACAAAACGGCTCTCCAATACACCCAAGAGGTGGAAAAACTGGCAAAGGCCCTTGAAGGAGCCTATATGAGTGAAGGTCTAAGCCAACCACTTGCATACAAATAAAGCACTATAACAGCTCTAAAAGCTATGACCCAAAATTGTTCGATTAATAAGGTAAAACTTATCATGCAGGCAGGTACATTCACAAATATGAATGATACCGTCTCCAAATTTGTCATTAGCTGCACGGAGGTAACAGGTCAAAGTAACACTGTCCTGTATTATTAACGAGGTGCAAATCACAATAATAGAGGAGGCCGAGGTTATAATCGTGGCAGAAATTACAACCACAACAATTACAGCCGAGGCGGTAATAACAACAATAACAATAATTACAATAACCGTGGAGGAACACGAGGCCAAAATCGAGGAAGAGGCAGAGGTATCTCTAACCAAGGATACAATAATAATTATACATTAAACAAGCCCAGAGCCACTTTATATATTGGCTCTGGTTCATATTACGCAGCGCAGTTCACTAGCCTCTCTAGCTGACCGCTTATACTTACGCTGCATTTCCCACGCTCCGTCTGAGCGCATTCCATGAGCAACATATAAGCTCACTAACACAGGCATATGCAAGCTACTCACTCTACCTCTCTTAGTAGCTGTAAACACAGATGCCAGCTCAGTCGGTTAAGGTGCGATATTCTTGCATAAAATAAAAGATAAGAACCGTGTAATTGAGTATTACAGCAAATGCACAACTCCAGCTGAGTCAAGTTTAGTGTGTATATGCTTTAAAAGAACACCCTATATACAAATATAAAGTATGCTGAACTTTGTCGCATACAATAACAATTATACAACAACACCTAATATATTGGTTCAATAGTCTTTCTAGCTGACGGTTTATGCTGCATTTCCCACGCTCCGACTGAGCGCATTCTATGAGCATCATATATGCTCACTAATACAGGTATATGCAAGCTACTCACTCTGCCTCCCTTTGTAGCTGTTAACCAATAACCCAATAAATATATACATGTATCCATAGGTTAAACGCAATATTTTACTTAAATTCATTCAAAAAAACTAAAGTTCATGAGCACTGACGTGCCTCATTATTATTCTTAAACATAAAAATGAATATCGGACATAACAGTACTCAGTGATGCTCCTATAAATTTGGTGGCAGCCCAAAGAAAATTGAAAAATTAAAGGAAGAAGAATCCATTAACTCCCTATACTCTAAGAGGCCGAACAAAGATTTGAAACTGGTCTCGCCCTCAGCATGGCAAACTCTAGCAACAGGTTTACCTTGCTAGACATGGACATAGACATGGATGTAACCAGTGAAATCCATTTTTCCGGAGGCTGCTTTCGATAGTTTACATGTTATGCAATTGCTAACGCATTTTCGGACATATTTAGCCATACCGCCAAACCAATAGCAACTATACACCTTATTGAGGGTCATTTCCTAATCAAGGTGCATTATAGCCTCGTGAAGATGATTAATCACCATCGCGTTTTACCATTTCGTTGAATTTTACGATAAAGCAAGCCTAATCTCAATTCATTGTATTTGAAATATTTTCGTTAATTTTATTGTTACACCCTTGCAGAGGGTATTATACTTTTGTCGTGAAATGTGTTACGCATAGAAGGAGACATCTCCGACCCCATAATGTATATATATTCTTGATCAGCATCAACAGCCCAGTCGATGTAGCCATGTCCGTCTGTCCGTCTGTCCATCTGACCGTCTGTCCGTCTATCTGCTTCTATGCGAACTAGTCCCTCAGTTTTAAAGCTATCTTAATGAAACTTTGCAGAGCTCCCTCTTTTTGTTGCACGCAGCACATATGTCAAAACCAGCTGGATCGGACCTCTCTATCATATAGCAGCCATAGGAACGGTCGGTCGAAAATTAAGTTGTTGTTTGAAAAAACATTTTGTTTTTCAAGATATCTTGAGCAAACTCGGCATTAATTAATAGTACTAAACTCCTCATATATAGGCAAAATCCTATTAAGATCGGATAACTATATCATATAGCTACCATAGAAACGATCGGTCGAAAACCAGGTTTTTGATTAAAAACCTTTTTTGTTTATCAAGATATCTTGACCAAACTCGGCATTAACTCTTTTCCCTGTGCTTCTTAGATACGGGCAAAGCACTATAACATCATGAAAAGGTTGGTTCTGCAAGGGTATTAGATCTTCGGCGTGCCAAAGATAGCCTTTATTTCTCTTTTTGTAATTAAAATATTAAAGCTCATATTTCGGGGTCTCGTGCTGTTCAACTATAAGCCAGGTGTCTTCAAATTCAGTTAAGTTTACTTGTTTTTCAATAGTTTAATTTACGAGCTGGGGCCTTTCTGAAATTGGGTTTCGAGAAAAGAAATCTTACTGCGCCATGCCCTTTCCCTTCCTATAAGCAATATCAAACTCAAAAGATTGCAACTACAACCACCATCGATATCCCTTGTCATCCAAGTCGATATTGTTGACTTGCCTACTTTAGCAAGCTTCCAACACGAGCTAATTTCCCACTTCCCAGCCACCCAATTTCGTTACTGTACAAATTTCGTGCAAGACATAACCGGTAAAAATGTTCAGTTAGAAATTATCACAGCTGAGCACAATCGTGCGCACAGAGCGGCGCAGGAAAATGTCAAACAAGTCCTTCGCGAATACTATTTTCGCAATATGAACAGCTTAGCCAAAGAAGTGGTTGCAAACTGCCGAGTCTGTACCAAAGCCAAGGTTTCCAAAAGGTATGAGTTATACCTCGACTCAGCTGGAGTTGTGCATTTACTGTAATACTCATTACATGTCTTTTATTTAATGCAAGATTTTCACACCATAACCGACAGATATAATAATATTATCTTTGGACGTGAGGCAGTAGAGACGCTTTAACGTTTCAGAAAACTTCGGCACGAACTGTCTAAATGCCAGATGCCAGACCTATCAATTGCCCCAGCTATGTAGTTCGTACATGTAATGGCTTGCACTTGCCTAATTATAACAATTTACGATGATTGTTTTACTTGAGTATCAATTTTAATTTTGCAATAGATTTATTTTGCTTACATGCACTGCAATGTTAAGCCTCGTCGGGGCCTCCAAAATGTTTAGTTAATAATGTTTTTTTGCAACTGTTTGGAACCTAAGCCAAAAAATATGTAAATTTTTGGCTTTTCACAACAAAAGACGTTTTGATTCATTAATCGAATTTATATAAATTACAAAGTTATTTGGCTATGGCTCAGAAATAGTTTGTCGCTTCGCCTCGATCAACAACGAGCTGATCTGATAAAAGGGAATATGCAAGTTTTTAGAAGCTGCGACAAGTGCAAGAGATGCTTGCCAACCTTGTTCGTAATAAACAGCTGTTTCACTAGACTAAGATTACGACCGCTTCTTATGTTTACAAGAATGTTTGCTTATACTGATTTGATGATGCTCCTGCGGAATCCAACATTGCCTTTAAGGAGTCACAGTCTATAAACACTGCAAATTTGATACCCTTTAAATAATGTTGAAATAATTTTACTGCGTTGACAACTGCCATAGTTTCCTAAAGATATGAATTATACCTCGACTCAGCTGGAGTTGTGCATTTGCTGTAATACTCATTACATGTCTTTTATTTAATGCGACTTTCACACCATAACCGACAGAGCTGGCTATTATTATCTTTGGACGTGAGGCAGTAGAGACGCTTTAACGTTTCAGAAAACTTCGGCACGAACTGTCTAAATGCCAGATGCCAGACCTATGAATTGTTCCAGCTGTGTAGTTCGCGGCGGCGGCAATCCGACTAATGCCTGCATTTTTTGTGGGCTAGGTCTAAGTTCACCCGACTCTTCTTCGTACTCCAAATACTCTATTTTTGACTTTAGAAATGTACATTTCTCGATATCAAATGAAAATCCCGTTTTAATTAGGGTTTCAATTACTTTTGCAATCTTGAAATAGCCTCATCCTTGGTTTTGGCGACAATGCCTTTATTATTGCTCGCTGAAAGACTGACGGAGCGTTCTTTAAGCCAAATGGCATTGACAAGAACTCATACTGTCCCTCTGGTGTAACAAACGCTGTACGTTCAATAGATTCTGGGTGAATTGATATTTGGTAGAATCCACTGGCCATGTCCAGACAAGAGAAATACTTTGCCCCACTCAATCTGGCAATTTGGTCAGAAATTAGAGGCAGTGGAAACTTATCGGAGACTGTGTTGGCATTTAATTCTCTATAATCAATACATAAGCGATCTTTTCCTTTTTTCTTTCAGACCAACAAAATAGGACTCGCAAATGGTGAACAGCTAACGTTTGCCGCCAACAATTCATTTATCTTACAACGGGCAGTTTCCTTGTCATCTATGCTAAGCATCTATGCTAATGGGCGTCTTTGTACAGTTTTGTTTGGATCAATTAGACGTATATGCAACTGGCCAGTATTAACGCGTATTTTTGGTGAAATGCTCCATGTATGGTTTCAAAACATTTATTAATCGGACCATGTCAGTTCTATCTAATTCATCATAATCGTTAACACATTCTACAGTGGTTTTTGATTCAGTTACAACATTAATCAGTTTCACTTTATAAATGGCTTTTGTGGCTCAATGTTCACTCCATAACCCTAACATAAAATTTCTCTGCCTATCATAACATAAAATATCAAATATTTGTCCATAACTACGTGAAATAGTATTTCCAAAACGAAACCATTAATAATTACATTAGTCAACATTTGCGATGAGCTACAAACAGAATCGTTTCCAATGCCCTTAAACATTACAACATTATGCAATCGTTTTCCAGAAAATTTTCCAGCTACAGATTTCTCTATGAGTGAACACTCGGCTCCAAAGTCAAAACAAAATTCAACAGACTCACCAGCATGGTTGTGTACGTTTCAACACTCAAGAACAGACTAACAGGGACAACCAAGCGCAGGCCCCACAACCGATGGAGGTTGACTCATCTTCTTAGTCTAGGCAGCGCACTGAATGCAGTAAACGTCAACCTAATGACTCGAACGCCGCGAAGCGTAGAAACTCTTCCAACCTTGCGACAGCCCGAAGACGCCAGCGTCTTAATAATGTAGTTCAAGAGGACTCTAAAGAAGATAAGGCACAGTAAGAGAAGGCGGCAAAGGCCGCAGTTGAAGAAATTGAAAGTGACAACGAGTACGCTCCAGATGAAGACTCGGCTCATTTTTTAGGGAACACTCCCGGTTGCCGTTCATTGAGCGACGGTTGGCTGGGAGAACATTAAAAATGCTAATCGACATAGGTGCGGCAAAGACGATGTTTGCGGTGAACTGGATAAACGGCTCCACCGAAACTAAGCAAAAGTGCTTAACATTTCCCGGTACACTTTACCATTTTTTCTGTTAGACACTCTCAGCTCGTTCATAGGCTTTGACCTGTTAACACAAGCCGGGGTTAAGTTGAACTTAGCAAAGAGCACTCTGGAATATCAGGCCATTTCTGAACAACATCAGTCCCACAATTGCGCTGACGTAAATTTCACCGATGTCAATGACATCGTAGAAAAGCTTCCCCTTTCAACACCGCTGTCATTGCCACGATTCGGACAGTAGATAACGAACCGGTGTACTCCAGAGCCCAAACCTTATGGGTGTTTCCGACTTTGTAAACAACGAAGTCAAACAAATGCTAAAAGACTACATTATCAGGCCCTCGAGGTCGCCCGACAACAGCCCAACTTGGGTTGTTGACAAGAAAGGTACTGACGCTAATGGTAACTTGAACAAGAGGTTAGTCATCGATTTCAGGAAACCGAACGAACGAACCATCCCAGACCGTTACCCAATGGCCAGCGTTCCCATGATTCTAGCGAACCTTGGGAAGGCGAAGTTTTTTACCACCCTAGACTTAAAGTTAGGGTACCACCAGATTTACCTTGCAGAGCACGACCGCCAAAAGACATCGTTCTCAGTAAATAGCGGCAAATACGAATTTTGTCGTCTGCCGTTCGGCCTAAAGAATACAAGCAGGATTTTTCAAAAGCCATCGGACGATGTTTTAAGGGAACATATTGGAAAGATATGCTACGTCTATATAGATAACGTCATAGTATTTTCAAACAATGAATCAGACCATTTTCGCCACATCGATGCTGTACTCAAGTGTTTAATCGATGCTAACATAAGATAAGCCAGGAAAAGACTAGTTTTTTTAATTGAAAAGACTAGTTTAATTAATTTTAATTTTTGTTGTTAGCTATTGTATGGGTTTGGGAAAATTTCAGAGCTTTCTGTATGGGTCCAGGAAAATTAGCATCTTCACTGATCACCAAAAACAAAAAGATGTAAGGCCTATGTATGCCAGCACACCAGCACAATGCCAAAGTTTTTTATAAACCAGGTAAAGAAAATTTTGTTACCGATGCCCTTTCCAGGCAGAATCTTAGCGCTCTGCAAGATGAACCTTAGTCGGACGCTGCAAGCGAAATCTCACTGACCTACACAATCGAGGCTACTGATAAACCACTAAACTGCTTCAGGAACCAAATTGTTCTTGAGTCTAGTCATGTTTCGCAGCAAAACACGCAACTTTATCAATTTCACCGATAAGAGCAGCATTTTAAAGTATCTTAAAGAGCGCGTGAACACAGACGTCGTTAACGCTATGCTCTGCGACCTGCCTACTTTAGCAAGCTTCCAACACGAGCTAATTTCCCACTTCCCAGCCACCCAATTTCGTTACTGTACAAATTTCGTGCAAGACATAACCGGTAAAAATGTTCAGTTAGAAATTATCACAGCTGAGCACAATCGTGCGCACAGAGCGGCGCAGGAAAATGTCAAACAAGTCCTTCGCGAATACTATTTTCGCAATATGAACAGCTTAGCCAAAGAAGTGGTTGCAAACTGCCGAGTCTGTACCAAAGCCAAGGTTTCCAAAAGGTATGAGTTATACCTCGACTCAGCTGGAGTTGTGCATTTACTGTAATACTCATTACATGTCTTTTATTTAATGCAAGATTTTCACACCATAACCGACAGAGCTGGCTATTATTATCTTTGGACGTGAGGCAGTAGAGACGCTTCAACGTTTCAGAAAACTTCGGCACGAACTGTCTAAGTGCCAGATGCCAGACCTATGAATTGTTCCAGCTGTGTAGTTCGCGGCGGCGGCAATCCGACTAATGCCTGCATTTTTTGTGGGCTAGGTCTAAGTTCACCCGACTCTACTTCGTACCCCAAATACTCTATTTTTGACTTTAGAAATGTACATTTCTCTGACTGACGGAGCGTTCTTTAAGCCAAATGGCATTGACAAGAACTCATACTGTCCCTCTGGTGTAACAAACGCTGTACGTTCGATAGATTCTGGGTGAATTGGTATTTGATAGAATCTACTGGCCATGTCCAGACAAGAGAAATACTTTGCCCCACACAATCTGGCAATTCGGTCAAAAATTAGAGGCAGTGGAAACTGATCGGAGACTGTGTTTGCATTTAATTCTCTATAATTAATACATAAGCGATCTTTTCCTTTTTTCTTTCAGACCAACAAAATAGGACTCGCAAATGGTGGGCTGAATAACATTTGCCGCCAACAATTCATTTATCTTACAACGGGCAGTTTCCTTGTCATCTATGCTAAGCATCTATGCTAATAGGCGTCTTTGTACAGTTTTGCTTGGATCAATTAGACGTATTTCCAACTGGCCAGTATTAACGCGACTTTTTGGTGAAATGCTCCATGTATGGTTTCAAAACATTTATTAATCGGACCATGTCAGTTCTATCTAATTCATCATAATCGTTAACACAATCTTCAGTGGTTTTTGGTTCAGTTACAACATTAATCAGTTTCACTTTATAAATGGCTTTTGTGGCTCAATGTTCACTCAATAACCCTAACATAAAATTTCTCTGCCTATCATTACATAATATATCAAATATTTGTCCATATCTACGTGAAATAGTATTACCAAAACGAAACCATTAATAATTACAAAAGTCAACATTTGCGATGAGCTACAAACAGAATCGTTTCCAATGCCCTTAAACATTACAACATTATGCAATCGTTTTCCAGAAAATTTTCCAGCTACAGCTTTCTCTATGAGTGAACACTCGGCTCCAAAGTCAAAACAAAATTCAACAGACTCACCAGCATGGTTAAGTGTACCTTTTGCTTCCATTACTGAGCAAATTTACATACGCTTCACTGAGCTGTCGAAGGGCACACAGTGGAAATATGTCCAACCTTCCCATACTTATAGCAAGTTACATTCGACTTTTGATCTTTTAGTCGCATCCAAGAGCCTCCAGATTGTCCATCGCTTGATGATTTGAATTCACGATCTTTCTTCAGACGGCAGTCCGCAATTTTATGCCCTTCCCTTCCGCAATAGTGGCAAGTGATGTATGAGAACTTCCGCTTCTTCTTTTCGGGACCCATAGTGTTCCCTGCGTTCATTGCGTATTGGCGCTGCAAATCGCTACTTAACTTAATATTTATTGTAAGTTAAGTATTGCATAATGTATTGCCCTAGTTATTAAGGAGCTTTGCCTGAATAATGCTGATGCGCCACATTTGAGTTCAGCGCTCTGCGCTAAGAATGACCAACAGTGGTATGCTGACACTTCATATTCGAAGTGAAGCGCTGCGCTGTATGGAATGCTGAGTCGGCTTGCCGACCATGACCTTGTGGCGTGATGTATTGTCGCTTAGGGCATAATCGTACTTATTGTAAGCCCCAATAGTTTAGTTTTATATGAAGCGCGCAACACAAAAGTCGCTGAAATAAATATACTGCTCCGGCATTGCCGATTAAACATACTGTTGGCACCGAGACTCGTGCCGGGGCGCGTATTCGGCACGGACTTCTCGCGTCGAAAGAAACAACTCGGTTCAATTCGATTCGTACGAGGCGGTACGATATAATATAATTCGAACGCTGAAATCTTTATTTTTCTTTCATTATTTAACAAACTATCTTTTACATGATTATGAGACTTACATTCCCCACCCCGTAATTCACGAACGTCCGTGCAGTGTGTTACCAACTTTAATGTCAAGCTTAGCTAGCTTGACGGCAGGGCGAGTAATAATTCCATCGGCGGTTCGCACTACTGCACTTCGGACCTGGCCATACTTTGAACAGTGCACGTCTACGAACATTCCTCTTGTCCAGCAGTTTCGCTTGGCACCGTCGTCCACTATTATGACGATGTCGTCGACTGATATTGGTTCGAGTGGCGGTTGAAACCAGTTAGTACGTCAGGTGAGTGTAGGCAGATACTCGCGCAGCCATCTCTTCCAAAATTGGTCAGCCAATTGACTGGCGACTCGGAAGCCTCGTGCCAAGCTAGCTCCGCCTTGCTCCCGTAATCCTCTCTCACGCAATCCGCTTGAATGACCTATAAGAAAATGATTTGGAGTCAGGGCTTCGGACTCAGATGTCTCCAAGGGAACATAAGTTAGTGGCCTTGAGTTGAGCACGCTTCTTACGTCAGCCAATGCTGCTCGTAGCACCTCCTCTCGTAACCCAGAGGGCGCCAGAATTTCCGACAGTATTGACTTTGTAGAGCGCACCATTCCTTCCCACGATCCTCCCATGTGGGGTGATCCTGGCGGGATAAAGGTAAACTCGAGTTCTGTTTACTGTCGATCAGAGCCGGCGATATACGTTCAATTTCATCTCTTAATACTCTGCTAGCGCCTCTGAAATTTGTGTCATTGTCCGACAGCATGCGGCGGGGGCAGCCGCGTCTGGCCACGAACGACTTCAGAACGCATAAGTATGAGTCAGTTGAGAGCGACGTAGCTATATCTAGGTGAACGGCGCGCACCGTGAGGCATGTAAATAGCACGCCCCAGAGCTTCTCGCGACGCCGTCCAACGACAATGTCGTAGGGGCCGAAGTAATCCACTCCAGTATATGTGAACGGTGGAGTATAGGGCGATAACCGTTCCATTGGGCGCGTCGTATGCGGCACGCTGGGCAGGCATTGGAAACTTCTCTCACCAAAGCTCGTAAGCCACAAACCCAGTACCGCTGCTGCAGTTTATTTACGACGATTTCGTTGTGCAGGTGATAATATCTGCGGTGATAAAACTCAACCAGCAGATACGTCAATTAATGTCGTCTTAGCAGAATTATCGGGCGTTTTACGCAGACTCCTTCTATATTGTCAATCCGTCCTTTAATACGTAGAATGCCCGAGTCATCCACATAAGGGGAGCACTTAAACAGCAAGCTTTTGCGATCGGTTAAGCGGCGCCCCGACCTTAAGCAGGTGATCTCACTATAAAACTCCTTCTTGACAAATCCGGATAAAAATCACATCCATTTCATTGCTTCTTTTAAGGAACAACGTCTTCTGCAGATCCAGTCCTCCGTCTAATCTGACCTTCTTAGTAATATTCCGTAGGAAATCCAGTACGCATAGCTGTACGGCTCTCAATTTTTCTAGCTTGCTGAAACGCTGCGGATCCAGCAGAATACATCTCCAGGACGACGTGTGGTTGGGTTGTTCTTCAGCATGGAACAGCATGTTTAATGCAGGGCCTATTTCCGATTGTGGCCACTGCGATTCTGCTAGATACAAAAATGGTGGTCTGTTGAACCACCTGGTTGAGCCATGAATTTCAGGCGTTTTAGTCCATTTCGTACCATCGTCTGCCACGTTTTGAGCCGATGGTACCCATCGCCAGCTGTCCACATCTGATTCTTCTAAAATCTCTCCTATCCGAAGCGCCACGAATTGCTGGAACTTTCGAGCATCGGAACGGATCCAGTAGAGCACATCCTTTGAACCAGAATGTTCGTCTATGTATGCGTACCGACATTTCCTTTTGAATACATTTGGCCAGTCTCAGACCTACGACCGC
Organism: Drosophila novamexicana; assembly: GCF_003285875.2. NCBI lineage: Eukaryota > Metazoa > Arthropoda > Insecta > Diptera > Drosophilidae > Drosophila > Drosophila novamexicana. Next base: position 29,631 of record NW_020824943.1, on the reverse strand, counting down.
GGCCATCAGTTCCATTCGAGGTATGGACACGGGCTTTAGGGGTGCTACTCTCGTTTTCGAGGCGACCAAACTGCAATGTACTTGGCCATCAAGTTCAGCCCGCAAAAATACAACTGCGGCGTAAGCATTCAAACTGGCGTCAACGAATGTACGCATCTGCACAGCCTGGGTTCGGCTCACCCACTTCATGCACCGTGGAATGTGGACGGCATTTAAATTTGAAACTAGATCAAGCCAGTGTTGCCAATCGGCTTCGTCTTCGTTGGTGAGGTCGTCATCCCATCCGATATTGGATCGCCATATGTTCTGAGGGATGATCTTAGCGCGTATATTAAAGAATCCTAGCAGCCCGAGCGGGTCGAAAATGGACATGATCACACTCAGAACACGTCTTTTAGTTGGGCGCTCCTTAGATGCCTTCGCAAGCAAGTTCGGCGTCACCACAAACGTCAACAGATCTTGTCCAGGTAGCCACCACAGGCCTAAGACCATCTTTTGCGCTTCATCCTGAGCTCTGATACGCTTGTCCAACTCCTCACAGTCGTCTTCCAGCGCCTGTATAACTTGCTTCGAATTTGATGTCCAGCGGGGCATCTCGACGCCGCCACTAGCATGAATCCTTTTTACAGTCTCCAGTATCCACCGACTGCAGCCAGACGTCGACAAATGTGTTTTCGCAAATCGCCTTTACGGCACCCGGATGCTCCGCTACAAACCGCTCGGCATTGCGATTCTTGACGTAATTTGCTAGAGCTGGCGAGCAGGATGCTCCAAACGTCATGACTTGCATAACGTATGTTTCGGGGAAGCGTGACGAATCTCCATCACGCCAGAGAAACTTCTGTGCCGGTTGGTCTTCTAGGCGCACCTCGAGTTGATGAAACATTTCCCTTATGTCGCCGGATACTGCGATAGGACGCTCTCGGAAGCGTATTAGCACCCCCATCAAAGATGCTAGTGTATCTTGACCTTTAAACAAACAATCGTTCAGCGACATGCCACTAACTTTGGCAGCCGCATCCCAAACCAGGCGCGTCTTTTTCTTGTTCGGATTGGTGACTGTAAAGATAGGAAGAAACCACGATGTAGTGTTAGCTACTAACTCACTATCCTTCAACCGGCGGATATATCCCTTCTCTTTGTAATCGTGCATCGTGTTCATCATGAACTCTTTCAGTGGTGGGTCTTTTGACATCTTTGCCTCTAAACATTTCAGCCACTTAGCAGCCATCTGATAAGAGTCTGGCAAGGGCATGCGATCGAACCTCCATAACAGGCCGGTCTGCCAGCGCTTTTCCTCTTCCAGATAGGTTGTTGTTGCCTCCATAATCTGCATCGAGCATTCGTCCTCTTTGGATCTCAGCGGATGTGAGGAAACGCTCACACCTAGTGACTCAATTGAAAAATAGTTCTTCAGAGCTTCATCAATCCGCACTGCACTGGCAAATATGTAGCAGCCGAGGCGTGGTGCTGTCTCCCACAATGGGGCGGCCATATACGGCCCATCCTAGTCTGCTTCGCGCTGCTATGACGTCGTCGTTTTCACCTTCTCGTATCTCCAAGGGTGCAGTTATTTTGATATTGTCTAAACCAATGATAAGCTGAGCCTTGACGTTGTTATACGGCAGAATAGGAAGCGTAGATAAGTGCTTTCGAGACTTGAGCAACTGTGGCCCGATACTTGGCTCTGGTAAGTCCAAGTTTGCTATTATTCGCACGTTTTTTAAGGCATACTGTATTGCGTTATATTCTTGAGCCAAAGGTGGCCAAACTGCTACCTTCATTCGACATTCGATGCCGGCCCCAATCCAATTTCATATTGCTGGGCATCTTAGCAACAAGCTCGTTCAGCAGCGCGGGATCGTAAAGATATTCGTGCATACCAATGGCCGCTATCGTTGCGCAGTAGTTTTGGACAGCTAAGGCCAGTCGGATAACGGTGTTCAAGTTGTCCGACTTTATTGCTGGTTCCTCTCGGAGTTTTTGCTGCAGAGAAGCATGTACTACTTCAGAGCGGCCATACAACATTCGCAATGTGCCTATAGCATACGGCACTGTAGCTGGGATCATCAGTTTTCCACGCACCGCATCTAGGGCTTGCCCTCTGAGTCACTTCTGAAGCCTGATGAGATTTTCCTCGTTGCTGAATCCACATCTCTCTGTGGATTGCTCATAATTGCTGATAAAGATCAACCATTCCTCTGGTTTGCCTGTAAAAATTGGTAAATCTTTGCTGATGACATGTCGCGCGCTGATTTGCGCAGGTGTCAGCGATCCATTCCACGGCGTCGCATTATTACAATGCACATTGTCAAATTGCTGCCGTGGCACGTGCTCAATCGATCTGTTGAGCGCTCCCAGACCTGTGTGGCCCATGTACGCGGCAGTACTGGGCTCCGTAGCCTGGTTAAACACCGCCGTATTTGCTTGATATGGCAAACTGGGGTGTGGAGATCACGTTCTGGTATCCCAAAGGGTCGAAAAGAGCTCCCACTTTCTCAGTTCTTTGCTGCATTGGTGTTGAACTTTCCCTTGGACCAGTAGCAGCGGACGACGTAGACGGACAGCCACTATAAGTTTCTATGATTGCTGCCCCGCTACCGTTTTCTACACCGGCGACTTTATCTTGTACTCCAGCAGGCGATCCGTTAGCCTGTCCCGTTGACCATGCCGTAACAAGCGTTGCAGTTCCACCGGGTTGAATACTACTTGTCGTCCTTCTCACACTTGCATCTTATTCATCACCGTCAGCCATCTCGCCACACCAATACTATGAAATCCGCTTTGAGGTTATGGCTGCTAAGTGTGAGTCTAGCTCTTGTACCACGTGTCTCTCTATAGGCAGCTAAGGTTGTGACTTTGCACGTCGCTTGCTTCGCAGAAATCTCCGCCGTAGCAGAGAATCCCTCGCACACTCTCTGCTGCAGAGAATATTTCAGAATGTTGGCACCGAGACTCGTGCCGGGGCGCGTATTCGGCAGGGACTTCTAGCGTCGAAAGAAACAACTCGATTCAATTCGATTTGTACGAGGCGGTACGTTATAATATAATTCGAACGCTGAAATCTTTATTATTCTTTCATTATTTAACAACCTATATTTTACATGATTATGAGACTTACATTCGTGCTCCGCACGCGCTTCTGTTCTCTTTCACTTCTGCTCAGCTGCAAGCACAAAACGCAAATGAACCTCGACAAGGATGCAGCTTGTGCAGCTGCGTGCCATCGACTTATCATGTCAAAACTAATTCTAACGGTGCGCTGCCAGTGTAAGCAGCGAGGGCTTACAGAAAAAATGCGAGACCCAGTAGGACTTAGTCAACAGCTATTTTCACTTCGCCCCGTAACACATACCTTTCAATATTGTGTGAGCCCAAGGCCAGCAGTAGAAGTCAACTTCAAAACATAATCTTCAGTAATATTACTGGATCATGAAGAACACATTTGGATCAAGGCCAGCGCGGGTTCAACGCAATTTACCCAAGATAACATTGTGTTACATCGCAGGACACACTTTAATTAATAATTGGCGCCCAACGTGGGGCACGAACCCACGACCCTGAGATTAAGTCTCATGCTCTACCGACTAAGCTAGCCGGGCAACCAGCTAATCGACCGATCATTTGCGATCGGCATTAAAATATTTGTGTGGTGCCAACCAACAGCCAATGAGTTGGGCAGTTGAAAGTTGAATAGAATAGAATAGAATAGGCCTGATGTCAGATATGACATCCCGATGGACATAATCAAGTCCGTCCCAGAGTTTACAGTCATTCAGGATGAGTATGTAGCATGGAGGCAATCGGCCGTATACGCTTACGAGCTGTTCAAGCTTTATAACGGCAGCAGCTCACATTACCAAGCTGTCGCCATCATTAGAAACAAAATCAGAGGCCCAGCTAGAGCCTTGCTTGTGTCACACAACACAGTGTTAAACTTTGATGCCATATTGGCCGGACTAGATTGTACCTACTCGGATAAGACATCTTTGCGCCTACTGAGGCAGGGATTAGAAATGGTCAGAAATGCAATACTACGAAGAATCGAGAAAAAGCTCACGCTAGTGACCAACAAGATTGTCATGACACACGTGCAAGAGGACGCCGATTTGCTCAACTCGGAAGTTAGAGCCGACCCCCTGCATGCCTCTCTCTCTCAGAGCCGTCGTCTTTCCAGCACAACCTAAAGACCTTCCTTCTGCGCTGGCTCTGGCCAGAGAGGCAGAGGCTAGTATTGAGAGAAGCATTTTCGCAAGCTCTTACGCTAAAGCTGTCGAGGAGCGGGCTTCAGTTGCTAAAAAACAGGTTTGGCAAAGACGACCAAAATCAGGATAGGAACCTTCATTTTGTCAAGCGCCCAAAGGGCAACACTCAAGAACAGATTAACAGGGACAACCAAGCGCAGGCCCCACAACCGATGGAGGTTGACTCATCTTCTTAGTCTAGGCAGCGCACTGAATACAGTAAACGTCAACCTAATGACTCGAACGCCGCGAAGCGTAGAAACTCTTCCAACCTTGCGACAGCCCGAAGACGCCACCGTCTTAATAATGTAGTTCAAGAGGACTCTAAAGAAGATAAGGCACAGTAAGAGAAGGCGGCAAAGGCCGCAGTTGAAGAAATTGAAAGTGACAACGAGTACGCTCCAGATGAAGACTCGGCTCATTTTTAAGGAAACACTCCCGGTTGCCGTTCATCGAGCGACGGTTGGCTGGGAGAACATTAAAAATGCTAATCGACACAGGTGCGGCAAAGATGATGTCAAGCCCGTAAAGAAGCTTAAAACCGTTTGCGGTGAACTGGATAAACGGCTCCACAGAAACCAAGCAAAAGTGCTTAACATTTTCCGGTACACTTCACCATTTTTTCTGTTAGACACTTTCACCTCGTTCGACGCTATCATAGGCTTTGACCTGTTAACACAAGCCGGGGTTAAGTTGAACTTAGCAAAGAGCACTCTGGAATATCAGGCCATTTCTGAACAACATCAGTCCCACAATTGCGCTGACGTAAATTTCACCGATGTCAATGACATCGTAGAAAAGCTTCCCCTTTCAACACCGCTGTCATTGCCACGATTCGGACAGTAGATAACGAACCGGTGTACTCCAGAGCCCAAACCTTATGGGTGTTTCCGACTTTGTAAACAACGAAGTCAAACAAATGCTAAAAGACTACATTATCAGGCCCTCGAGGTCGCCCGACAACAGCCCAACTTGGGTTGTTGACAAGAAAGGTACTGACGCTAATGGTAACTTGAACAAGAGGTTAGTCATCGATTTCAGGAAACCGAACGAACGAACCATCCCAGACCGTTACCCAATGGCCAGCGTTCCCATGATTCTAGCGAACCTTGGGAAGGCGAAGTTTTTTACCACCCTAGACTTAAAGTCAGGGTACCACCAGATTTACCTTGCAGAGCACGACCGCCAAAAGACATCGTTCTCAGTAAATAGCGGCAAATACGAATTTTGTCGTCTGCCGTTCGGCCTAAAGAATACAAGCAGGATTTTTCAAAGGGCATTGGACGATGTTCTAAGGGAACATATTGGAAAGATATGCTACGTCTATATAGATGACGTCATAGTATTTTCAAACAATGAATCAGAGCATGTTCGCCATATCGCTGTACTCAAGTGTCTAATCGATGCTAACATAAGAATAAGCCAGGAAAAGACTAGTTTTTTAATTGAAAAGACTATTTTAATTAATTTTAATTTTTGTTGTTAGCTATTGTATGGGTTTGGGAAAATTTCAGAGCTTTCTGTATGGGTCCAGGGAAATTAAACCAGGTAAAGAAAATTTTGTTTGCCGATGCCCTTTCCAGGCAGAATCTTAACGCTCTGCAAGATGAGCCTTAGTCGGACGCTGCAAGTGAAATCTCACTGACCTACACAATCGAGGCTACTGATAAACCACTAAACTGCTTCAGGAACCAAATTGTTCTTGAGTCTAGTCATGTTTCGCCGATAAGGGCAGCATTTTAAAGTATCTTAAAGAGCGCCTGAACACAGACGTCGTTAACGCTATACACTGCGACCTGCCTACTTTAGCAAGCTTCCAACACGAGCTAATTTCCCACTTCCCAGCCACCCAATTTCGTTACTGTACAAATTTCGTGCAAGACATAACCGGTAAAAATGTTCAGTTAGAAATTATCACAGCTGAGCACAATCGTGCGCACAGAGCGGCGCAGGAAAATGGCAAACAAGTCCTTCGCGAATACTATTTTCGCAATATGAACAGCTTAGCCAAAGAAGTGTTTGCAAACTGCCGAGTCTGTACCAAAGCCAAATATGACAGGCACCCTAAAAGTCAAGAGATCGGGGTAACACCCATCCCAATCTACACTGGCGAAATGTTGCACATAGACATCTTCTTAACCGATAAAAAACAATTCCTGACATGTATTGACAAGTTCTCCAAGTTTGCAGTCGTTCGTTCAATCGATATTGTCCAAAACTATAATCGACATCAGCATCAATAGCCGAGTCGATCTAGCCATGTCCGTCTGTCTGTCCGTCCGTCCGTCCGTCCGTCCGTATGTATGAACGCAAGGATCTCAGAACCTATAAGAGCTAGAAACTAGCTAGATAAATTTTAGATGTAGATGCTCCTAGCTCCCGCGCAGATCGAGTTTGTTTCCGATAATCGATAACTTGCTCCGTTTCCAAGCAATCGGTAAAAATCGATATCGATATCCTGTTTTTTGGGCAATTTTGGTAAACAATAAGAGCTAGAGTCACCAAACTTGACATATAGCTTCTAAAAAAGGATATATATATGCATTTGATGTTGGAAGAAGAGGGTTCAGGGTATCCCCTAGTCGGGAACTCCCGACGAGAACCTCTTTCTTGTTTACTGTTTTCGGGGTGAGCAATCACGTCTGTTCGCTCCGACCATTTACTTTCGTCTGTGCAAATAAATTCGTGCCTCGCATCGCAACGAATACCCACGAAAATAATCGCTTTTCGTTCTTGCAACGCAACAAATACCAGATATAACCGCTTTTACTTCTTGCAACGCTCTCTTCGTATCCTTACACGAATCACCCGCCAAAGAGCTGCACGCATACCAACAACACTATGCATGGGCCACACTCAGCGAGGAAGAGTAAGAATCGCTCTCTCTCTCTCTCTCTCACTCACCGACTCTTTATTTTTTTGCGTACATATTCACCAGTTACAATATTATGGTGCTCTCTTATTACAGTTACTGTTTATTTCTCCCTTTGGTACATATATTCTTCGACACCGCCAATCTTGACGCTTACACGACCTCGTGAATGAACTCAGTAATTCGCGTTGACATGCACTGCTCAAGTTACAGTTTTATAAACAACCCTCAAAATCAAATTTGGCAAAAGCATTTAAGATGGATGAATACTTTGAAACGCACCAAGTCTACCTATCTTTCTCAGAATGGCTTCGCTAGTATAAGCTTTTGCGTCTGTTTCAACGCTGCATCTCATCATATCTTTATCCATTTCTTCAGAAACTGTCTAGAACGGTAACGCTCTCAAGCATTCATGTGAGAATTTAAAAGTCCGTTAACTGTTTAATGACTTTAACAAACAGTCCTTTGAATTTAGGATATAATTTCGTTTGATTCCTCTACCTCTACTCAACCACAATTACAATTTTCGCTTTGTCTTTATCGCTTCTTTATTTGTCCTAGTGCGCATTCCTTATCTTATTAGTTTTTGTTGAATTTTCCCGGAGTGTGGTTTCGATAGTTCACACGTTTTGCAATTGTTAACGAATTTCTAGACATATTTGGCCACACCGTCAAACCAATAGCAACTATACACCTTATCGATTGTTAGAAAAGTAAAGATATAAAGAGTGTTAAGTAGATAGGACAAAGATACATGCAATGGGAAATCACCGACCCAGTGGGGGACAATTTACAGCCTGTCCGGCAAGATTTGCCCCTGCTCATAGCTGGAAATGGTCAGTAACTTCCCGAAGGTATCCTGAAAGCAACGATTTTATTAGGGGTAGAGAAAGTTCGGTAGAGAAAACGGGATGCAAACAATTATAATTTTTACATAGTACGCGAAAAGGATTGTGTATAGCGTCGTCTGTTGTGCACGTAGATAGAAATAAGGGGCGATAATTTCTAGTTGATCTAGCCGGAACAGAGAATTGAAGACGCCCTAACAGAAAAGGAGAATCTATATCGCCAATAGGACAAAACCGAAGGACAAAACCGAGAATTGTCCTACGGTTGGTTAACGACGGAAGAATAAGCGGACTGCTGGAGTATAATGGCAACCGACGATCGGACGTCTATATCATATATGAAAAATCATATTGATACCGGACCACTGTATCATATAGCTGCCATAGGAACGATCGGTCGAAAATTAAGTTGTATGAAAAAACATTTTGTTTATTAAGATATCTTGACCAAACTCGGCATTTATTAGTTTTACTTTACTACTCATATATAAGCAAAATCCTATTAAGATCGTACCACTATATTATATAGCTGCCAAAGGGACGATCGGTCGAAAATTAAGTTTTTGTATGAAAAAACATTTTGTTAAACAAGATATCTTGACCAAACTCGCGAATTTATTAGTTTTACTATGCTCCTTATATATATGCAAAATCCTATTAAGATCGGACCACAATATCATATAGCTGCCATAGGAACGATCGGTAGAAAATTAAGTTGTACGAAAACATTTTGTTTTTCAAGAATTCTTGACCAAACTCGGCATTAATTAGTTTTACTATACTCCTCATATATAGGCAAAATCGTATTAATATCGGACCACTATCGATCCTATGACAGCTATATGATATAGTGGTCTGATCTTAATAGGATTCCGCATATATGTGGGGAGTAAAGTAAAACTAACAAATGCCGAGTTTGGTCAAGATATCTTGAAAATCAAAATGTTTTTCACACAAAAACTTAATTTTCGACCGATCGTTTCTATGGCAGCTATATGATATAGTGGTCTGATCTTAATAGGATTTTGCTTATATTGAGTAGTAAGTAAAACTAATAAATGCCGAGTTTGCTCAAGATATCTTGATAAACAAAATGTTTTTTTATACAAAAACTTAATTTTCGACCGATTGTTCCTATGGCAGCTATATGATATAGTGGTCCGATCTAAATAGGATTCCGCATATATGTGGGGAGTAAAGTAAAACTAATAAATGCCGAGTTTGGTCAAGATATCTTGAAAATCAAAATGTTTTTTATACAAAAACTTAATTTTCGACCGATCGATTCTATGGCAGCTATATGATATAGCGGTCCGATCTAAATAGGATTCCGCATATATGTGGGGAGTAAAGTAAAACTAATAAATGCCGAGTTTGGTCGAGATATCTTGCAAATCAAAATGTTTTTTCATACAAAAACTTAATGTTTGACCGATCGTTCCTATGGCAGCTATATGATATAGTGGTCCAATCCAGCTGTTTTTCACATATGAGCTGCGTGCAACAGAAAAAGGGACTTCTGCAAAATTTCATTAAGATAGCTTTAAAACTGAGAGACTAGTTCGCGTAGAAACAGACAGGCGGACAGACGGACATGGCTCTATCGACTCGGCTGTTGATGCTGATCAAGAATATATACACTTTATGGGGTCGTTGATGTCTCCTTCTATGCGTTACACATTTCACGACAAAATTATAATACCCTCTGCAGGGGTATAAAAATTCAGCCGCACAGCTGTTGTATACGGAAATTCTAGGAATTTGCGCTAGCTGCCCCATCCAATTGCGCAGTAAATTATAACTTTGGTTTTTTCTTAGCCGATCTTTATGATATTTTCTATAGTATATCTTGTTTTACCATCGATGATTTGTGTATTCTCATGGGGTCAATTGTATTTAAATTGTGTCTTGGTGGGCATCACAATTGTTCTATAGCTATGAAGTAGTAGCGGGGTGGTAGTGTAAGTATAACGAGAAAAAAGGCTATCTTCGGCACGCCGAAGATCTAATACCCTTGCAGACCCAACATTTTCATGATGCCTATGGTGCTTTGCCCGTATCTAAGAAGCATCAAAAACCTAGTTTTCGACTAATCGTTCCTATGGCAGATGTATGATATAGTAGTCCGATCTTTATAGGATTTTGCATGTATATGAGTAGCTTAGTAAATCTACTAAATGTCGAGTCTGGTCGAGATATCTTGCAAAACAAAATATTTTTTCATAAAACTTAATTTTCGAACAATCGTTCCTATGGCAGTTATATGATATAGTACTCACGCTGATAAAAGTTGCTAAAAGTAAAAACTAACAGAAAATTAGCAAAAATAAAAGTAACTTACAACCAAAAAAAAAAAAAAAGAAAAAAAAAATATGATATAGTGGTCCGATCTTAATAGGATGTTGCCTTTATATAAGGATTATAGTAAAACTAATAAATGCCGAGTTTGGTCAAGATATCTTGAATGTAAAATGTTTTTTCATACAACAACTTGATTTTCGACCGATCGTTCCAAAGGCAGGTATATGACAGTGGTCCGGTCCTTATAGGACTTTGCCTATATATGAGGAGTATAGTTAACGTAATAAATGACGAGATTGGTCAAGAATTCTTGAAAAACAAAATGTTTTTCGTACAACAACTTAATTTTCTACCGATCGTTCCTATGGCAGCTATATGATATAGTGATCTGATCTTAATAGAACTTTGTATATATATGAGGAGCATAGTAAAACTAATCAATGCTGAGCTTGGTCAAGATATCTTGATAAACAACACGTTTTTCATACAAAAACATAATTTGTGACCGATCGTTCCTATGGCAGCTATATGATATAGTGGTCCGATCTTAATGTGAATTTGCATATATATGAGTAGTAAAGTAAAACTAATAAATGCCGAGTTTGGTCAAGATATAAAAAAAATTAATTTTCGACCGATTGTTCGTATGGCAGCTATATGATATAGTGGTCCGATGTTGGTAGGATTTTATATATATATAAGGAGTATAGTTAAACTAATAAATGCCGAGTTTGGTCAAGATATGTTAAAAAACAAAAAATTTTTCCATACAACTTAATATTCGACCGATCGTTCCTATGGCAGCTATAAGATTTAGTGGTCCGATCTTAATAGGATTTTGCCTATATATGAGGAGTATAGTAAAACTTATTAATGCCGAGTTTGGTTAAGAATTCTTGAAAAACAAAATGTTTTTCGTACAACAACTTAATTTTCGACCGATCGTTCCTATGGCAGCTATAAGATTTAGTGGTCCGATCTTAATAAGATTTTGCTTAAATATAAGGAGTATAGTAAAACTAATAAATGCCGAGTATGGTCAATATATCGTGAAAAACAAAAAATTTTTCCAAACAACTTAATTTTCGACCGATCGTTCCTATGCCAGCTATATGATTTAGTGGTCCGATCTTAATATGATTTTGCATATATATGAGGAGTAAAGTAAAAATAATAAATGCCGAGTTTGGTGAAGATATCTTGATAAACAAAATGTTTTTTTCATACAAAAACTTAATTTTCAACCGATCGTTCCTATGGCAGCTATATGATATAATGGTCCGTTCCAACTGGTTTTGACATATGTGCTGTGTGCAACATAAAGAGGGAGTTCTGCAAAGTTTCATTAAGATAGCTTACATACTAAGGGACTAGTTCGGTCAGACGGACAGACGAACATGGCTATATCGACTCAGCTGTTGATGCTGATTAAGAATATATATACTTTATGGGGTCGGAGATGTCTCCTTCTATGCGTTACACATTTCACGACATACCCTCTGCAAGGGTATAAAAAAATACTTTCCCCGGTAGGACTCGAACTCGCGAAAGACCGCACTACTTGCTATATCTGTACTCAGCAGTCACACCAATAATTAAGTACTTATGAGAAAAAAAAGAAAAAACGCAATTGCCATGCTGTTAGAATGCAAAGCAGACGCGCATGAATGTTTGTGTACATGTATACATCCATCCAATTTCTCAGTTGCATACACCTTTGGTTTTTTCTTAAGAATATTTGTGTATTCTGAAAAAGTCAATTGCATCTATATTGGGGCTTAAATTGGTTGGCCATATAAGTTTGGTTATTAACTTGATTTATAGCTCTGAGGTGATGCCGGGGAGGTGGCGATAGGTTTAAAATGAAAGATACTTGACATATATATAATATTCTAAAAGCAATATATCGAGTTTGGTGACTCTAGCTCTTATTATTCACCCAATTTGCTAAAAAAAACAGGATGTCTATATCGATTCTTAAATTCTTAAATTCTAAAAATTTCTCTATCTCTTATAGGTTCTGATATGTTTGCGTTCATATATACGGACGGACGGACGAACAGACAGAGGGACATGGCTAGATCGACTCGGCTATTGATGATGATCAAGAATATTTATACTTTATGAGGTCGGAGATGCTTCCTTCTGTCTGTTACATACACTTGCATTATGCACATATACAATATACCCTTTTAAACCGTTTTAATGGAAGGAATTGGAAGGGAAAAAATAGAATAGTAAATAACATTTTTCAGCAAATAGGTGGTCAAAAATCCTTACACATTTATTGAAGTCAAAAGCAAGTTTGACAAATCTTAAAGGTCGCTAGCGCAAAACAGTCATGCAAGAGATTACTGTTAAACATGCTTTAATGGAGTACGTATACTAATACATAACAATAAGAAAAAGTTAAACTGGTCAGAGGTATAAAAAGTATTTATAAGGCTTAGATCAAACTTGATATCAATAAAAGGGTAATATAGCTTAGATATAGAAATCCCAACAATTCTAAGCAGCCCTTTTACATTCAAAACAAGTGAAAACAGGAATCGACACACCAGAAGACAGAGCGCGAAGAGATTGAATCGGTAAACAATTCAGATACTGATATAGAGGGAAAAGATGTTAATGATCTAGCAGCTGTCCTAATAGTTCAATTTTCAGATCAAGATTCAGAGTCCGATTTAAATTCCAGTGTAACAGAACAAAAATGTATTAAAATGACTGACGAATCAGCTGCCCAAGGGGAATTAAGAGAAATTTCACAAGCAGTTGCAGAAAGCAAGCAGTTTCAAAGATTTATTACAGCAATCAAATTGGACAACCTGACAAACGGACCCTATGCAAGCATTGCAATTGAAGTAATAAAGTCAAACTTCAAAATGAGACTAAGATCGTAGATATTATTAATATATTGCAGGAGGAAATTGTCGGTGAAACATCGAACCTAGTAAAAGCTAAAATGGCAAATGTATACCAATCAGGTCAAACAGCCAAGCAATTTACGAATGAAAGTGACAACTTTCAATGGGTTCGGGGTGTAAAAAGAAGCTTTATTGTCTACATTTCATAATGATCCAATACAAGGAGGTCAGGCATTATAAAAACCTTGGCCAAGGTCAAAACACAATATTTTTGTCAAAAATCAAAAGTGACAACACACAAAAAATCATTTAAAAATGTAGGAAACCCCAATCAATTCTTTTAATTGAGTAATAGTAGACACGATCGATCCACTACGAAAATCAGAGCAAGGCAATGAATATGCAGTTACGCTGATATGGTACAACAAAATATCTTCTTGCCATACCTTTTCCAAATAAAAATGCAAAACTCGTAGCTTAACCTTTATTCGAAGATTTTATTCTGAAATACGGTCCAAAGAAAACGTTTAAATAAAGAAATTAACGTTTATTACGGGCATGGGTACAGAGTATAAAAATTCAGTTATAGAAGATTTTAAGAACTGTAGAATGATGACATAGAATATTGAATTAATTCATTCGTTCTAATATATCAGTTGATAAAACTGATTGGCATGTTTGGTTACAATACTTTGTATATTGTTTTAATACATCACCATCCACAACGTATGACTACTGTCCCTTTGATTTAATTTTTAGTAGGAAACCTAATTTTAGCAAGGCATTTAATAGTGTAAATGAGCACATTAAGCTTCTATATAATATAGATGTTTAGGCAAAGGAATCAAGTTATAGTTTAGAGTTGGCATATAAAATAGCAAAATAATGCTCGAAAGCAATAATAAAAAAAATAACTTTTGTATGAAAAGAAAGAAAGAAATGAACGTTGTAGTCGGGAGTTCCCGACTAAGAAATACTCTGGACCCTCTTATTCCAACACCACTTCGCGCAGCGCGCTCGGTTAAAGTAATAAGGATAAATAAAAGGAAAATGTTTCCTTGACAGCTTGCAACTAACCGCACTACTTGCCGCCGTCTCTGCTCAACAGCCATAGCAGCCAAAAAGAGAACGAGAAAGAAAGGCTATCTTCGGCACGCCGAAGATCTAATACCCTTGCAGGCCCAACCTTTTCATAATACTTATAGTGCTTTGCCCGAATCTAAGAAGCACAGGGAAAATAGTTAATGCCGAGTTTGGTCAATATATCTTGATAAACAAAATGTTTTCTCATCCAAAAACTTAATTTTCAACCGATCGTTCCTATGGCAGCTATATAATATAGTGGTCCGATCTTAATAGGATTTTGCATATATATGAGGAGCTTGCTAAAACTTATAATTGCTAAGTTTGGTCAAGATATTTTGATAAACAAAGTGTTTTTTTATACAAAAACTTAATTTTCGACCGATCGTTCCTATGGCTGCTATATTCTATAGTGGTCCGATCTTAATTGGATTTTGCATATATATGAGGAGCATAGTAAAACTAATAAATGCCGAGTTTGGTCAAGATATCTTGAAAAACAAAATATTTTTCGTAGAATAACTTAATATTCGAAAACTAATAAAACTAATAAATGCCGAGTTTGCTCAAGGTATCTTGAAAAACAAAATGTTTTCTCATACAAAAACTTAATTTTCGACCGATCGTTCCCATGACAGCTATATGATATAGTGGTCCGATCCAGCCGGTTTTGACATATGTGCTGCGTGAAACAGAAAGAGGGAGTTAGCAAAGTTTCATTAAAATAGCTTCAAAACTGAGGGACTAGTTCGCATAGAAACAGACAGGCGGTCAGACGGACAGACGGACATGGCTCTATCGACTCGGCTGTTGATGCTGATCAAGAATATATATACTTTATGGGGTCGGTGATGTCTCCTTCTATGCGTTACACATTTCACGACAAAATTATAATACCCTCTGCAAGGGTATAATAATTGTCGAGTTTGCTCAGGATATTTTGAAAAACAAAATGTTTTTTCATACAAAACCTTAATTTTCGACTGATCGATCCTATGGCAGCTATATGATATAGTGGTCCGTTCCAACTGGTTTTGACATATGTGCTGTGTGCAACATAAAGAGGGAGTTCTGCAAAGTTTCATTAAGATAGCTTACATACTAAGGGACTAGTTCGGTCAGACGGACAGACGAACATGGCTATATCGACTCAGCTGTTGATGCTGATTAAGAATATATATACTTTATGGGGTCGGAGATGTCTCCTTCTATGCGTTACACATTTCACGACATACCCTCTGCAAGGGTATAAAAAAATACTTTCCCCGGTAGGACTCGAACTCGCGAAAGACCGCACTACTTGCTATATCTGTACTCAGCAGTCACACCAATAATTAAGTACTTATGAGAAAAAAAAAGAAAAAACGCAATTGCCATGCTGTTAGAATGCAAAGCAGACGCGCATGAATGTTTGTGTACATGTATACATCCATCCAATTTCTCAGTTGCATACACCTTTGGTTTTTTCTTAAGAATATTTGTGTATTCTGAAAAAGTCAATTGCATCTATATTGGGGCTTAAATTGGTTGGCCATATAAGTTTGGTTATTAACTTGATTTATAGCTCTGAGGTGATGCCGGGGAGGTGGCGATAGGTTTAAAATGAAAGATACTTGACATATATATAATATTCTAAAAACAATATATCATGTTTGGTGACTCTAGCTCTTATTATTCACCCAATTTGCTAAAAAAACAGGATGTCTATATCGATTCTTAAATTCTTAAATTCTAAAAATTTCTCTATCTCTTATAGGTTCTGATATGTTTGCGTTCATATATACGGACGGACGGACGAACAGACAGAGGGACATGGCTAGATCGACTCGGCTATTGATGATGATCAAGAATATTTATACTTTATGAGGTCGGAGATGCTTCCTTCTGTCTGTTACATACACTTGCATTATGCACATATACAATATACCCTTTTAAGCCGTTTTAGTGGAAGGAATTGGAAGGGAAAAAAATAGAATAGTAAATAACATTTTTCAGCAAATAGGTGGTCAAAAATCCTTACACATTTATTGAAGTCAAAAGCAAGTTTGACAAATCTTAAAGGTCGCTAGCGCAAAACAGTCATGCAAGAGATTACTGTTAAACATGCTTTAATGGAGTACGTATACTAATACATAACAATAAGAAAAAGTTAAACTGGTCAGAGGTATAAAAAGTATTTATAAGGCTTAGATCAAACTTGATATCAATAAAAGGGTAATATAGCTTAGATATAGAAATCCCAACAATTCTAAGCAGCCCTTTTACATTCAAAACAGGTGAAAACAGGAATCGACACACCAGAAGACAGAGCGCGAAGAGATTGAATCGGTAAACAATTCAGATACTGATATAGAGGGAAAAGATGTTAACGATCTAGCAGCTGTCCTAATAGTTCAATTTTCAGATCAAGATTCAGAGTCCGATTTAAATTCCAGTGTAACAGAACAAAAATGTATTAAAATGACTGACGAATCAGCTGCCCAAGGGGAATTAAGAGAAATTTCACAAGCAGTTGCAGAAAGCAAGCAGTTTCAAAGATTTATTACAGCAATCAAATTGGACAACCTGACAAACGGACCCTATGCAAGCATTGCAATTGAAGTAATAAAGTCAAACTTCAAAATGAGACTAAGATCGTAGATATTATTAATATATTGCAGGAGGAAATTGTCGGTGAAACATCGAACCTAGTAAAAGCTAAAATGGCAAATGTATACCAATCAGGTCAAACAGCCAAGCAATTTACGAATGAAACTTACGAATGACAACTTTCAATGGGTTCAGGGTGTAAAAAGAAGCTTTATTGTCTACATTTCATAATGATCCAATACAAGGAGGTCAGGCATTATAAAAACCTTGGCCAAGGTCAAAACACAATATTTTTGTCAAAAATCAAGTGACAACACACAAAAAATCATTTAAAAATGTAGGAAACCCCAATCAATTATTTTAATTGAGTAATAGTAGACACGATCGATCCACTACGAAAATCAGAGCAAGGCAATGAATATGCAGTTACGCTGATATGGTACAACAAAATATCTTCTTGCCATACCTTTTCCAAATAAAAATGCAAAACTCGTAGCTTAACCTTTATTCGAAGATTTTATTCTGAAATACGGTCCAAAGAAAACGTTTAAATAAAGAAATTAACGTTTATTACGGGCATGGGTACAGAGTATAAAAATTCAGTTATAGAAGATTTTAAGAACTGTAGAATGATGACATAGAATATTGAATTAATTCATTCGTTCTAATATATCAGTTGATAAAACTGATTGGCATGTTTGGTTACAATACTTTGTATATTGTTTTAATACATCACCATCCACAACGTATGACTACTGTCCCTTTGATTTAATTTTTAGTAGGAAACCTAATTTTAGCAAGGCATTTAATAGTGTAAATGAGCACATTAAGCTTCTATATAATATAGATGTTTAGGCAAAGGAATCAAGTTATAGTTTAGAGTTGGCATATAAAATAGCAAAATAATGCTCGAAAGCAATAATAAAAAAAATAACTTTTGTATGAAAAGAAAGAAAGAAATGAACGTTGTAGTCGGGAGTTCCCGACTAAGAAATACCCTGGACCCTCTTATTCCAACACCACTTCGCGCAGCGCGCTCGGTTAAAGTAATAAGGATAAATAAAAGGAAAATGTTTCCTTGACAGCTTGCAACTAACCGCACTACTTGCCGCCGTCTCTGCTCAACAGCCATAGCAGCCAAAAAGAGAACGAGAAAGAAAGGCTATCTTCGGCACGCCGAAGATCTAATACCCTTGCAGACCCAACCTTTTCATAATACTTATAGTGCTTTGCCCGAATCTAAGAAGCACAGGGAAAATAGTTAATGCCGAGTTTGGTCAATATATCTTGATAAACAAAATGTTTTCTCATCCAAAAACTTAATTTTCGACCGATCGTTCCTATGGCAGCTATATAATATAGTGGTCCGATCTTAATAGGATTTTGCATATATATGAGGAGCTTGCTAAAACTTATAATTGCTAAGTTTGGTCAAGATATTTTGATAAACAAAGTGTTTTTTTATACAAAAACTTAATTTTCGACCGATCGTTCCTATGGCTGCTATATTCTATAGTGGTCCGATCTTAATTGGATTTTGCATATATGTGGGGAGTAAAGTAAAACTAACAAATGCCGAGTTTGGTCAAGATATCTTGAAAATCAAAATGTTTTTCGTACAAAAACTTAAATTTCGACCGATCGTTCCTATGGGAGCTATATGATATAGTGGTCCGATCTTAATAGGATTTTGCTTATATTGAGTAGTAAAGTAAACATAATAAATGCCGAGTTTGGTCAAGATATTTTGTTAAACTGTTAGTTCATACAAAAACTTAATTTTCGACCGATCGTTCCTATGGCAGCTATATGATATAGTGGTCCGATCTTAATAGGATTTTGCCTATATATGAGGAGTATAGTAAAACTAATAAATGCCGAGTTTGCTCAAGATATCTTGAAAAACAAAATGTTTTTTCACACAAAAACTTAATTTTCGACCGATCGTTTCTTTGGCAGCTATATGATATAGTGGTCTGATCTTATAAGGATTTTGCATATATATGAGGAGCATAGTTAAACTAATAAATGCCGAGCTTGATCAGGATATCTTGAAAAACAAAATGTTTTTTCATACAAAAACTTAATTTTCGACCGAATGATCCTATGGCAGCTATATGATATAGCGGTCCGATTTAAATAGGATTCCGCATATATGTGGGGAGTAAAGTAAAACTAATAAATGCCGAGTTTGGTCAAGATATCTTGCAAATCAAAATGTTTTTTCATACAAAAACTTAATGTTCGACCGATCGTTCCTATGGCAGCTATATGATATAGTGGTCCAATCCAGCTGTTTTTCACATATGAGCTGCGTGCAACAGAAAAAGGGACTTCTGCAAAATTTCATTAAGATAGCTTTAAAACTGAGAGACTAGTTCGCGTAGAAACAGACAGGCGGACAGACGGTCAGACGGACAGACGGACATGGCTCTATCGACTCGGCTGTTGATGCTGATCAAGAATATATACACTTTATGGGGTCGGTGACGTCTCCTTTCTATGCGTTACACATTTAACGACAAAATTATAATACCCTCTGCAAGGGTATAATAATTGCCGAGTTTGGTCAAGATATTTTCTTAAACAAAATGTTTTTTCATACAAAAACTTAATATTCGACCGACCGTTCCTATGGCAGCTATATGATATAGTGGTCCGATCTTAATAGGATTTTGCATATATATGAGGAGCATGTTAAAACTAATAACTGCCGAGTTTGATCAAGATATCTTGAAAAAAAAAATGTTTTTTCATACAAAAACTTAATTTTCGACCGATCGATCCTATGGCAGCTAAATGATATAGCGGTCCGATTTAAATAGGATTCCGCATATATGTGGGGAGTAAAGTAAAACTAATAAATGCCGTGTTTGGTCAAGATATCTTGAAAATCAAAATGTTTTTTCATACAAAAACTTAATGTTCGACCGATCGTTCCTATGGCAGCTATATGATATAGTGGTCCAATCCAGCTGTTTTTCACATATGAGCTGCGTGCATCAGAAAAAGGCACTTCTGCAAAATTTCATTAAGATAGCTTTAAAACTGAGAGACTAGTTCGCATAGAAACAGACAGACAGTAATACGGACAGACGTACATGGCTCTATCGACTCGGATGTTGATGCTGATCAAGAATATATATACTTTATGGGGTCGGTGATGTCTCCTTCTATGCGTTACACATTTCACGACAAAATTATAATACCCTCTGCAAGGGTATAATAATTGCCGAGTTTGGTCAAGATATTTTGTTAAACAAAATGTTTTTTCATACAAAAACTTAATTTGCGACCGATCGTTCCTATGGCAGCTATATGATATAGTGGTCCGATCTTAATAGGATTTTGTATATATATGAGGAGCATGGTAAAACTAATAACTGCCGAGTTTGATCAAGATATGTTGAAAAACAACATGTTTTTTCATACTAAAACTTAATTTTCAGCCGATCGATCCTATGGCAGCTTAATGATATAGTGGTCCGATCTAAATAGGATTCCGCATATATGTGGGGAGTAAAGTAAAACTAATAAATGCCGAGTTTGGTCAAGATATCTTGAAAATCAAAATGTTTTTCATACAAAAACTTAAATTTCGACCGATCGTTCCTATGGCAGCTATATGATATATTGGTCCGATCTTAATAGGATTTTGCTTATATTGAGTAGTAAAGTAAATATAATAAATGCCGAGTTTGGTCAAGATATTTTGTTAAACAAACTGTTATTTCATACAAAAACTTAATTTTCGACCGATCGTTCCTATGGCAGCTATATGATATAGTGGTCCAATCCAGCTGTTTTTCACATATGAGCTGAGTGCAACAGAAAAAGGGACTTCTGCAAAATTTCATTAAGATAGCTTTAAAACTGAGAGACTAGTTCGCATAGAAACAGACAGACAGTAATACGGACAGACGTACATGGCTCTATCGACTCGGATGTTGATGCTGATCAAGACTATATATATACTTTATGGGGTCGGTGATGTCTCCTTCTATGCGTTACACATTTCACTACAAAATTATAATACCCTCTGCAAGGGTATAATAATTGCCGAGATTGGTCAAGATATTTTGTTAAACAAAATGTTTTTTCATACAACAACTTAATTTGCGACCGATCGCTCCAATGGCAGCTATATGATATAGTGGTCCGATCTTAATAGGATTTTGCCTATATATGAGGAGAATAGTAAAACTAATAAATGCCGAGTTTGCTCAAGATATCTTGAAAAACAAAATGTTTTTTCATACAAATACTTAATTTTCGACCGATCGTTCCTATGGCAGCTATATGATTTAGTGGTGCGATCTTAATAGGATTTTGCATACATATGAGGAGCATAGTAAAACTAATAAATGCCGAATTTGATCAAGATATCTTGAAAAACAAAATGTATTTTCATACAAAAACTTAATTTTCAGCCGATCGATCCTATGGCAGCTATATGATATAGTGGTCCGATCTAAATAGGATTCCGCATATATGTGGGGAGTAAAGTAAAACTAATAAATGCCGAGTTTGGTCAGATATCTTGAAAATCAAAATGTTTTTCATACAAAAACTTAATTTTCGACCGATCGTTCCTATGGCAGCTATATGATATAGTGGTCCGATCTTAATAGGATTTTGCTTATATATAAGGAGTATAGTAAAACTAATAAATGCCGAGTTTGGTCAAGAATTTTGAAAAACAAAATGTTTTTTCATACAAAAACTTAATTTTCGACCGATCGTTCCTATGGCAGCTATATGATATAGTGGTCCGATCTTAATAGGATTTTGCCTATATATGAGGAGTATAGTAAAACTAATAAAAGCCGAGTTTGCTCAAGATATCTTGAAAAACATGTTTTTTCACACAAAAACTTAATTTTCGACCGATCGTTTCTATGGCAGCTATATGATATAGTGGTATGATCTTAATAGGATTTTGCATATATATGAGGAGCATAGTAAAACTAATAAATGCCGAGTTTGATCAGGATATCTTGAAAAACAAAATTTTTTTTCATACAAAAACTTAATTTTCGACCGATCAATCCTATGGCAGCTATATGATATAGTGGTCCGATCTAAATAGGATTCCGCATATATGTGGGGAGTAAAGTAAAACTAACAAATGCCGAGTTTGGTCAAGATATCTTGAAAATCAAAATGTTTTTCATACAAATACTTAAATTTCGACCGATCGTTCCTATGGCAGCTATATGATATAGTGGTCCGATCTTGATAGGATTTTGCTTATATTGAGTAGTAAAGTAAATATAATAAATGCCGAGTTTGGTCAAGATATTTTGTTAAACAAACTGTTATTTCACACAAAAACTTAATTTTCGACCGATCGTTTCTATGGCAGCTATATGATTTAGTGCTCTGATCTTAATAGGATTTTGCATATATATGAGGAGCATAGTTAAACTAATAAATGCCGAGTTTT
This sequence comes from Drosophila novamexicana, assembly GCF_003285875.2. NCBI lineage: Eukaryota > Metazoa > Arthropoda > Insecta > Diptera > Drosophilidae > Drosophila > Drosophila novamexicana. The sequence continues at coordinate 7,384 of NW_020824943.1, read as the reverse complement.
GTCGAGATATCTTGCAAATCAAAATGTTTTTTCATACAAAAACTTAATGTTTGACCGATCGTTCCTATGGCAGCTATATGATATAGTGGTCCAATCCAGCTGTTTTTCACATAGCTGCGTGCAACAGAAAAAGGGACTTCTGCAAAATTTCATTAAGATAGCTTTAAAACTGAGAGACTAGTTCGCGTAGAAACAGACAGGCGGACAGACGGTCAGACGGACAGACGGACATGGCTCTATCGACTCGGCTGTTGATGCTGATCAAGAATATATACACTTTATGGGGTCGGTGATGTCTCCTTCTATGCGTTACACATTTCACGACAAAATTAGAATACCCTCTGCAAGGGTATAATTGCCGAGTTTGGTCGAGATATTTTGTTAAACAACATGTTTTTTCATACAAAAACTTAATTTTCGACCGATCGTTCCTATGGCAGCTATATGATATAGTGGTATGATCTTAATAGGATTTTGCATATATATGAGGAGCATGTTAAAACTAATAACTGCCGAGTTTGATCAAGATATCTTGATAAACAAAATGTTTTTTCATACAAAAACTTAATTTTCGACCGATCTTTCCTATGGCAGCTATATGATATGGTGGTCCGATCCAGCTGTTTCTCACAGATGAGCTGCGTGCAACAGAAAAAGGCACTTCTGCAAAATTTCATTAAGATAGCTTTACAACTGAGAGACTAGTTCGCATAGAAACAGACAGACAGTAAGATGGACAGACGTACATGGCTCTATCGACTCGGATGTTGATGCTGATCGAGAATATATACAATTTATGGGGTCGGTGATGTCTCCTTCTATGCGTTACACATTTCACGACAAAATTATAATACCCTCTGCATGGGTATAATTATTGCCGAGTTTGGTCAAGATATTTTGTTAAACAAAATGTTTTTTCATACAAAAACTTAATTTGCGACCGATCGTTCCTATGGCAGCTATATGATATAGTGGTCCGATCTTAATAGGATTTTGTATATATATGAGGAGCATGGTAAAACTAATAACTGCCGAGTTTGGTCAAGATATTTTGTTAAATAAAATGTTTTTTCATACAAAAACTTAATTTGCGACCGATCGTTCCTATGGCAGCTATATGATATAGTGGTCCGATCTTAATAGGATTTTGTATATATATGAGGTGCATGGTAAAACTAATAACTGCCGAGTTTGATCAAGATATCTTGAAAAACAACATGTTTTTTCATACAAAAACTTAATTTTCGACCGATCGTTCCTATGGCACCAATATGATATAGTGTCCCGATCTTAATAGGATTTTGCTTATATTGAGTAGTAAGTAAAACTAATAAATGCCGAGTTTGCTCAAGATATCTTGATAAACAAAATGTTTTTTCATACAAAAACTTAATTTTCGACCGATCGTTCCTATGGCAGCTATATGATGTAGTGGTCCGATCTTAATAGGATTTTGCCTATATATGAGGAGTATAGTAAAACTAATAAATGCCGAGTTTGCTCAAGATATCTTGAAAAACATGTTTTTTCACACAAAAACCTAATTTTCGACCGATCGTTTCTATGGCAGCTATATGATATAGTGGTATGATCTTAATAGGATTTTGCATATATATGAGGAGCATAGTAAAACTAATAAATGCCGAGTTTGATCAGGATATCTTGAAAAACAAAATGTTTTTTCATACAAAAACTTAATTTTCGACCGATCGATCCTATGGCAGCTATATGATATAGTGGTCCGATCTAAATAGGATTCCGCATAAATGTGGGGAGTAAAGTAAAACTAACAAATGCCGAGTTTGGTCAAGATATCTTGAAAATCAAAATGTTTTTCATACAACAATTTAATTTTCGACCGATCGTTCCTGTGACAGCTACATGATTTAGTGGTCCGATAATAATAGGATTTTGCTTATATTGAGTAGTAAGTAAAACTAATAAATGCCGAGTTTGCTCAAGATATCTTGATAAACAAAATGTTTTTTTATACAAAAACTTAATTTTCGACCGATTGTTCCTATGGCAGCTATATGATATAGTGGTCCGATCTAAATAGGATTCCGCATATATGTGGGGAGTAAAGTAAAACTAACAAATGCCGAGTTTGGTCAAGATATCTTGAAAATCAAAATGTTTTTCATACAAAAACTTAAATTTCGACCGATCATTCCTATGGCAGCTATATGATATAGTGGTCCGATCTTAATAGGATTTTGCTTATATTGAGTAGTAAAGTAAATATAATAAATGCCGAGTTTGGTCAAGATATTTTGTTAAACAAACTGTTATTTCATACAAAAACTTAATTTTCGACCGATCGTTCCTATGGCAGCTATATGATATAGTGGTCCGATCTTAATAGGATTTTGACTATATATGAGGAGTATAGGAAAACTAATAAATACCGAGTTTGCTCAAGATATCTTGAAAAACAAAATGTTTTTTCACACAAAAACTTAATTTTCGACCGATCGTTCCTATGGCAGCTATATGATATAGTGGTCCGATCTAAATAGGATTCCGCATATATGTGGGGAGTAAAGTAAAACTAACAAATGCCGAGTTTGGTCAAGATATCTTGAAAATCAAAATGTTTTTCATACAAAAACTTAAATTTCGACCGATCATTCCTATGGCAGCTATATGATATAGTGGTCCGATCTTAATAGGATTTTGCTTATATTGAGTAGTAAAGTAAATATAATAAATGCCGACTTTGGTCAAGATATTTTGTTAAACAAACTGTTATTTCATACAAAAACTTAATTTTCGACCGATCGTTCCTATGGCAGCTATATGATATAGTGGTCCGATCTTGATAGGATTTTGCTTATATTGAGTAGTAAAGTAAATATAATAAATGCCGAGTTTGGTCAAGATATTTTGTTAAACAAACTGTTATTTCACACAAAAACTTAATTTTCGACCGATCGTTTCTATGGCAGCTATATGATTTAGTGCTCTGATCTTAATAGGATTTTGCATATATATGAGGAGCATAGTTAAACTAATAAATGCCGAGTTTTGTCGAGATATCTTGCAAATCAAAATGGTTTTTCATACAAAAACTTAATGTTTGACCGATCGTTCCTATGGCAGCTATATGATATAGTGGTCCAATCCAGCTGTTTTTCACATAGCTGCGTGCAACAGAAAAAGGGACTTCTGCAAAATTTCATTAAGATACCTTTAAAACTGAGAGACTAGTTCGCGTAGAAACAGACAGGCGGACAGACGGTCAGACGGACAGACGGACATGGCTCTATCGACTCGGCTGTTGATGCTGATCAAGAATATATACACTTTATGGGGTCGGTGATGTCTCCTTCTATGCGTTACACATTTCACGACAAAATTAGAATACCCTCTGCAAGGGTATAATTGCCGAGTTTGGTCAAGATATTTTGTTAAATAAAATGTTTTTTCATACAAAAACTTAATTTGCGACCGATCGTTCCTATGGCAGCTATATGATATAGTGGTCCGATCTTAATAGGATTTTGTATATATATGAGGTGCATGGTAAAACTAATAACTGCCGAGTTTGCTCAAGATATCTTGAAAAACAACATGTTTTTTCATACAAAAACTTAATTTTCGACCGATCGTTCCTATGGCACCAATATGGATATAGTGTCCCGATCTTAATAGGATTTTGCTTATATTGAGTAGTTAGTAAAACTAATAAATGCCGAGTTTGCTCAAGATATCTTGATAAACAAAATGTTTTTTCATACAAAAACTTAATTTTCGACCGATCGTTCCTACGGCAGCTATATGATATAGTGGTCCGATCTTAATAGGATTTTGCCTATATATGAGGAGTATAGTAAAACTAATAAATGCCGAGTTTGCTCAAGATATCTTGAAAAACATGTTTTTTCACACAAAAACCTAATTTTCGACCGATCGTTTCTATGGCAGCTATATGATATAGTGGTATGATCTTAATAGGATTTTGCATATATATGAGGAGCATAGTAAAACTAATAAATGCCGAGTTTGATCAGGATATCTTGAAAAACAAAATGTTTTTTCATACAAAAACTTAATTTTCGACCGATCGATCCTATGGCAGCTATATGATATAGTGGTCCGATCTAAATAGGATTCCGCATAAATGTGGGGAGTAAAGTAAAACTAACAAATGCCGAGTTTGGTCAAGATATCTTGAAAATCAAAATGTTTTTCATACAACAATTTAATTTTCGACCGATCGTTCCTGTGACAGCTACATGATTTAGTGGTCCGATCTTAATAGGATTTTGCTTATATTGAGTAGTAAAGTAAATATAATAAATGCCGAGTTTGGTCAAGATATTTTGTTAAACAAACTGTTATTTCATACAAAAACTTAATTTTCGACCGATCGTTCCTATGGCAGCTATATGATATAGTGGTCCGATCTTAATAGGATTTTGACTATATATGAGGAGTATAGGAAAACTAATAAATACCGAGTTTGCTCAAGATATCTTGAAAAACAAAATGTTTTTTCACACAAAAACTTAATTTTCGACCGATCGTTTCTATGGCAGCTATATGATATAGTGGTCTGATCTTAATAGGATTTTGCATATATATGAGGAGCATAGTTAAACTAACAAATGCCGAGTTTGGTCAAGATATCTTGAAAATCAAAATGTTTTTCATACAAAAACTTAAATTTCGACCGATCGTTCCTGTGACAGCTACATGATTTAGTGGTCCGATAATAATAGGATTTTGCTTATATTGAGTAGTAAGTAAAACTAATAAATGCCGAGTTTGCTCAAGATATCTTGATAAACAAAATGTTTTTTCATACAAAAACTTAATTTTCGACCGATCGATTCTATGGCAGCTATATGATATAGCGGTCCGATCTAAATAGGATTCCGCATATATGTGGGGAGTAAAGTAAAACTAATAAATGCCGAGTTTGGTCGAGATATCTTGCAAATCAAAATGTTTTTTCATACAAAAACTTAATGTTTGACCGATCGTTCCTATGGCAGCTATATGATATAGTGGTCCAATCCAGCTGTTTTTCACATATGAGCTGCGTGCAACAGAAAAAGGGACTTCTGCAAAATTTCATTAAGATAGCTTTAAAACTGAGAGACTAGTTCGCGTAGAAACAGACAGGCGGACAGACGGACATGGCTCTATCGACTCGGCTGTTGATGCTGATCAAGAATATATACACTTTATGGGGTCGTTGATGTCTCCTTCTATGCGTTACACATTTCACGACAAAATTATAATACCCTCTGCAAGGGTATAATAATTGCCGAGTTTTGTCAAGATATTTTGTTAAACAAAATGTTTTTTCATACAAAAACATAATTTTCGACCTATCGTTCCTATGACAGCTATATGATATAGTGGTCCGATCTTAATAGGATTTTGCCTATATATGAGGAGTATAGTAAAACTAATAAATGCCGAGTTTGCTCAAGATATCTTTATAAACAAAATGTTTTTTCATACAAAAACATAATTTTCGACCGACCGTTCCTATGGCAGCTATATGATATAGTGGTCTGATCTTAATAGGATTTTGCATATATATGTGGAGCATATATATAACTTAATTTTCAGCCGATCGATCCTATGGCAGCTATATGATATAGTGGTCCGATCTAAATAGGATTCCGCATATATGTGGGGAGTAAAGTAAAACTAAGAAATGCCGAGTTTGGTCAAGATATCTTGAAAATCAAAATGTTTTTCATACAAAAACTTAATTTTCGACCGATCGTTCCTATGGCAGCTATATGATATAGTGGTCCGATCTTAATAGGATTTTGCTTATATATAAGGAGTATAGTAAAACTAATAAATGCCGAGTTTGGTCAAGAATTTTGAAAAACAAAATGTTTTTCATACAACAATTTAATTTTCGACCGATCGTTCCTGTGACAGCTACATGATTTAGTGGTCCGATAATAATAGGATTTGGCTTATATTGAGTAGTAAGTAAAACTAATAAATGCCGAGTTTGCTCAAGATATCTTGATAAACAAAAGGTTTTTTTATACAAAAACTTAATTTTCGACCGATTGTTCCTATGGCAGCTATATGATATAGTGGTCCGATCTAAATAGGATTCCGCATATATGTGGGGAGTAAAGTAAAACTAACAAATGCCGAGTTTGGTCAAGATATCTTGAAAATCAAAATGTTTTTCATACAACAATTTAATTTTCGACCGATCGTTCCTGTGACAGCTACATGATTTAGTGGTCCGATAATAATAGGATTTTGCTTATATTGAGTAGTAAGTAAAACTAATAAATGCCGAGTTTGGTCAAGATATCTTGATAAACAAAATGTTTTTTTTATACAAAAACTTAATTTTCGACCGATTGTTCCTATGGCAGCTATATGATATAGTGGTCCGATCTAAATAGGATTCCGCATATATGTGGGGAGTAAAGTAAAACTAACAAATGCCGAGTTTGGTCAAGATATCTTGAAAATCAAAATGTTTTTCATACAACAATTTAATTTTCGACCGATCGTTCCTGTGACAGCTACATGATTTAGTGGTCCGATAATAATAGGATTTTGCTTATATTGAGTAGTAAGTAAAACTAATAAATGCCGAGTTTGCTCAAGATATCTTGATAAACAAAATGTTTTTTTATACAAAAACTTAATTTTCGACCGATTGTTCCTATGGCAGCTATATGATATAGTGGTCCGATCTAAATAGGATTCCGCATATATGTGGGGAGTAAAGTAAAACTAACAAATGCCGAGTTTGGTCAAGATATCTTGAAAATCAAAATGTTTTTCATACAAAAACTTAAATTTCGACCGATCATTCCTATGGCAGCTATATGATATAGTGGTCCGATCTTAATAGGATTTTGCTTATATTGAGTAGTAAAGTAAATATAATAAATGCCGAGTTTGGTCAAGATATTTTGTTAACAAACTGTTATTTCATACAAAAACTTTATTTTCGACCGATCGTTCCTATGGCAGCTATATGATATAGTGGTCCGATCTTAATAGGATTTTGACTATATATGAGGAGTATAGGAAAACTAATAAATACCGAGTTTGGTCAAGATATCTTGAAAAACAAAATGTTTTTCACACAAAAACTTAATTTTCGACCGATCGTTTCTATGGCAGCTATATGATATAGTGGTCTGATCTTAATAGGATTTTGCACATATATGAGGAGCATAGTTTAAACTAATAATTGCCGAGTTTGATCAGGATATCTTGAAAAACAAAATGTTTTTTATACAAAAACTTAATTTTCGACCGATCGATTCTATGGCAGCTATATGATATAGCGGTCTTGATAAACAAAATGTTTTTTCATACAAAAACTTAATTTGCGACCGATCTTTCCTATGTCAGCTATATGATATAGTGGTCC